>NC_026914.1:0-14948 GCF_020631705.1 Daphnia magna | reverse complement strand
AAAGAAAATGTAGAAGAAAAATAAAAGTATTCAAAAAAAACTGCCCATTTTTGTCTCCAAATTTCAGTAAAAATACTTTTATTTTTCTTCCCCTTACTTGCCATAACCTTAAAATTTTCTTAAAGATTAATTTTTTTGGAGGAAATTTAAAATTTTGGGGGGTCTATAAAAAACTCAATGGTGAAAGAGAATAGCATGTGGGCTGCAGGAAAAATTAAGTAAAACTTTCGTTGGGTGTATCTTAAAATTTACTCGGATTATAGTATTATCTTTTTTGTTTTAAATATAAAGTTTGGTGCCTGAGAAAAGGGCTACCTCGATACGGTAGATTATGCAGTATTTTGCCCAGACTACTATAGATATTGTGTTCTTAGAAATTACTGCATTTTATTGTGTAATTAAATGTTTACATGCAATAAAGTTTGAACCTGGCTTCAGTTCTATTTTAAGTTAAATCTATATATCACTAAGAAATTTTTAATAGGAGATATCATGTAGTAGATAGTTTTAAGAAACAAATTAACTTGGACTTAGTTAAACTTATAAGATTGACTAAAATCGTGCCAGCTGTCGCGGTTAGACGAAGAATCTAAATAGAATAAATTATTATTTTAATTAACAGTAAATGATTTTGAGTATATTATTTTCTTTTTTTAGGTGAAATTTATACAAAGAAGTAAATTATCTTTAATTATTTGAAGGGATATAAAAAATAGAGACCAAAAACCAGGATTAGATACCCTGTTATTCTCTACAATAGGTAATGGGGTAGTAAAAGTTGTTCTTCAAACCCAAAGGTTTTGGCGGCATTCTAACCAAACAGAGGAGCTTGTCTTGTAATCGATAACCCTCGTTTTATCTTACCTTCATTTGTTTAACTTGTATACCTCCGTTGTCAGATTACTCCAAAAGGATGTTTTCTATAAAATTAATCTTTTTACTTCAGGTCAAGGTGCAGTTTATGTGAAGGAAATGGTGAGCTACAGTTTTTAAAAAAATACGGATCTTAAATTATAATTTGGGTGAAGGTGGATTTGTTAGTAAGCTTATTTTAGGAAAATAAACTGAACAAGGCAATAGAATGTGTACATATCGCCCGTCACTCTCCTTTTAAGAGGAGATAAGTCGTAACAAAGTAGACGTACTGGAAAGTGTGTCTAGAAAGTGGTGGGGAGCTTGATTAGTTAAGCCATTCATTTACATTGAATATATGTTCGTGCAAGTCGAATCCTACCAAAATTATAATTTAGCTGAAATTAATAGGAGAACCATCTTTATCTCTCAATGTAGTAGTATATTGTTAATGAAATTATTTTAAGCTTATAGTGTAAAGTACTGTAAAGGACTATTGAAAGATTAAAAAATTAAAAAAAAGAAGATATTAAAAATCGTACCTTGTGTATCAGGGTTTAGTAAAATTCTATTGAAATAAATAAATCCCGAAATTAGGCGAGTAATGTTTTTAGTTTACTAGATGTGGCATAATTTTTAAAAATAAAGACATGGGGTTAAAAGCCATTCGAGCCTTTTTATCTGGTTTCATGAAAAATGAATTTAATTCAATTAATTTTAGTTTAATTTTTGGTAATTAATTTACATAATTAAAATTAGTAAAATTTTAGAGGGATGAGCTTCTATAATAACTGTGGTACAATAGAAAAATGTAGTGGAATGATTTCAGGTTTAATAATGGCCTTAAATAAAAAGTTTGTTACAATTTACATTTTTAAAGTCAATATTTTTCATTTTATTTACTATAATATCATGATATTAAGATTAACCTTCAATTTTAAGTAATAATGCTAAAATAAGTAGAATCGTAGTGTTTAGTGGGATTTTGAAACAATTTTAAATTATATAAAATTCAAGATATTTTAAAGGAACTCGGCAAATAAATTTTCCGCATGTTTATCAAAAACATCTCCTTTTGACATATTTAAGGTACCGTCTGCTCAATGCAATTTGTAAATAGCCGCAGTATTCTGACTGTGCTAAGGTAGCATAATCATTAGTCTTTTAATTGGAGGCTGGTATGAATGACGAGACGAGAAAATGACTGTCTCTATAATAAACTTTGAATTTCATTTCTGAGTGAAAAAGCTCAGATAATTTTGAAGGACGATCAGACCCTTTGGAGCTTTATTTACTTCAAAAATTTGAATTTGTTTTAATTGATTGAATGGAAAGTAAATTTTGTTGGGGCGACAGGGAGTAAAATATAACACTCTTTTTTTAAAACAATCCTAATTGGAAAATTGATCCTTAAAGTGAGATTATAAGACTAAGTTACCCTAGGGATAACAGCGTAATCTTTTTGGAGAGTTCAAATCGATAAAAAGGTTTGCGACCTCGATGTTGGATTAAGAGATTGGCAAGGTGCAGAAGTTTTGCTGGAAAGTCTGTTCGACTTTTAATCTCTTACATGATCTGAGTTCAAACCGGCGTAAGCCAGGTTGGTTTCTATCCTCAAAATTATGGTAATTTCTTTAGTACGAAAGGATTAGGAAATTGAGATAGATAATCTCTTAATTTAGAAAAAAATTAAATCGGTAATAGAAGTATTAGCCTGGCAGAAAATGTTTTAGACTTAGGATCTACTTATGTAGGTGACAGCCCTACGGCTAATTTTTATGATTCAGTTAGTAATACTAATAATCTTAGTTGTATCTATCTTAGTAGGGGTGGCTTTCTTTACTTTATTTGAGCGTAAACTTTTGGGTTACATTCAACTTCGTAAGGGGCCCAATAAAGTAGGGTTTATAGGAGTTTTGCAACCTTTTGCTGACGCTATTAAATTATTTTCGAAGGAACATCTCCCTCCTTCTTATTCAAATTACCTTCCTTTTTTACTAGCTCCGTGTTTTAGATTAGGTTTATCTCTAATGGTATGGGCGAGCACCCCCTCTTTATATAATTTATTTTCATTTAAAATAAGAGTATTGTTCTTTTTGTGTTGCATAAGCTTAGGGGTTTACAGTCTCTTAGCTGCCGGCTGAAGTTCTAATTCTAAATATTCTCTATTTGGATCCTTGCGGGGGGTGGCACAGACCATTTCTTACGAAGTTAGCTTAGTATTAATTTTAATAGCCCCTCTTTTAGTTATCTTTAGTTATGAAATACAAGCATTCACAAATTTCCAGACAGATATGTGGTTCGCTTTATTGTTTCCCGCAAATTCCATTATTTGGCTGATCTCCTGTTTAGCTGAAACTAATCGTACCCCCTTCGATTTTGCTGAGGGGGAGTCTGAACTTGTTTCTGGTTACAACACAGAATACAGAAGAGGGGGGTTTGCGCTACTCATACTAGGTGAATACGCCAGAATCTTGTTCATATCTTTTCTTTTTGTTCTAATCTACTTAGGGGGGAGAGGGGGGTTTTTATTTATTTTTAAACTTCTATCTCTAGCTTTTATATTTGTATGGGTACGTGGGACCCTACCTCGATTTCGTTATGATAAACTCATATATTTAGCTTGAAAATCTTTCTTACCTTTTTCTCTTGTCTGTCTAGTATTTATTGGGGCTATTTTGGTATGATTTTTAAATTGAAGGTAGAATGTTAAAAGATTTGAACTTTTATAACTTGTTTTCAAAACAAATACCTTTATTAGGTTAAACAATCTACTTAATAAGAAAGTCCCACATTTTTAGAGAGACAGGAGCCAGAATAAAATAACTAAAATAAATTACAGTAAAAAGCTGGCCAATAAATACGTACGGGTCTTCTACAGGCTTTGCCCCAATTCATGTTAAAATAAACACAGTCCCTACTATTATTCAAAATATAAATTTATTTAACGGGTAAAATCTTAAACCTCGCAAGCTTCTTTTATGTCAAATTGGTAAAATTGCTAGAATTAAAATAGATATTAAAAGAGCAATTACTCCTCCTAACTTATTAGGAATTGATCGTAAAATTGCGTAAGCAAATAAGAAATATCATTCCGGTTGAATATGAACAGGGGTGACCAAGGGGTTGGCCGGGTTGAAATTTTCTGGGTCTCCAAGTAGGTTTGGATTAAGAAGGGTAAGGAGGCACATAAGACTGAGTATAATTAAAAACCCAACTAAATCCTTAATTGTAAAATAGGGGTGGAAGGGGATTTTATCAGTATCTCTTTTTAGTCCTAAAGGATTGTTAGATCCCGTCTGATGTAAAAAAAGTAAGTGAATTATAACAACTGCTATAATGATAAATGGGATGATAAAATGGAATGAAAAAAATCGGTTAAGAGTGGCGTTATCCACCGCAAAGCCTCCTCACACTCACTGAACAACTGTGTCTCCTATGTAAGGAATGGCAGATAAAAGATTAGTAATAACTGTAGCCCCCCAAAAGGATATTTGCCCTCAGGGTAGTACATAGCCTATAAATGCTGCCCCTATTGTTAGTAAAAGCAAGGCGATTCCTGAAAATCAAGTTATTATGTACAGTAAGACCCGTAAAATATACCACGTCCTACATGTAGGTACAGGCAGATAAAAAAGAAGGAGGCCCCATTTGCATGGATAGTACGAAGAAGTCAACCATAGTTAACATCACGTATAATATGAATAACTCTCGAAAATGCTAAATCTACATGAGGAGTATAATGTATAGCTAAGAATAATCCTGTTAAAATCTGAGTAGTTAAGCATAACCCTAGAAGAGACCCAAAATTTCATCAAGAAGAGATGTTAGTAGGGGCGGGAAGATCCACAAGGGCATTGTTTAAAATTTTAATTAAAGGGTGTGTAGAACGGAAGGTTGCCATTAGTTAGAACGTAAAGAAGAATAGTCATGTTTCGTAATATTGACCACAACAATAAGAGTTAAAAGAAGATAAAAGATTAAAAATAACGTGACTCCTCTTAAATCTTGAGAGTAGAGAGAATTTAGTCATAGTATACCCTCTCTATCTGTGGGGTTAGTAGGTAGATAGGATTCTCTTTTTGTTACTCAAAAAAATAAGCTAGAAAATATCAGTACAATAAATATAGAGAAACTTCTAAGTGTAATTTTGAAGATATTTTTTTTTGAAAAAAGTTCATTAGGAGCTAATAAAGAAATATAAATAAAAATTACTAGCAGACCTCCTAGTAAAACTAAGATAAGTACATAAGATACCCAAAAATTAGTCATAATTAGGCCCAAACTTACTGCTAATAAGATGCTTAGTATTAAAATTACCAAACCTATTCCTAAAGGATGGGTCAAAGTGGGGAAAACTACCGCTAAGATTACTATTAAAGTTGAAAGAACTAACTGGACGAAAATATCAAAAAGTAGTTTAAAAAAAATTTAAGCTTTGGGAGCTTAAGATGTAGGTAGCTATCTTTTTGATGTCTTAAAATTGACATTATTTCTGGTTTACAAGACCAGTGTTTTAAGTTAAACTACTAAGACTGATGAGATACTACCTTATCACTCCTGTCACCGTTTTTTTGATAGTAAGAATCGCTTTATTTACTTTAAGATTCATCTCTAAACGTAAGCATCTCCTAGCCACTCTTATTAGATTAGAAGGGTTAATACTAATGTTATTCGGGACAATTTGTTACTTTGCTACTTTTTATTTTAACTTTTTTAATTTTGTTCTGGTATTTCTTACATTATCAGCTTGTGAGGGGGCTTTGGGTTTAGGCTTACTTGTCTCAATTGTTCGTACTTATGGTAGAGACCACTTTAATTCTATAAACTCTCTCCAATGTTAATGTTAAAATTTGGACTTTGTTGTTTAGGCATAATATTTTTATTGAAGGAATGACTTTTATTGATTAGAGTCGTCATAGTTCTAACTTTTTTTTGTCTCACTTTCATAATAAACTTCGACTTAGGAGTTATTAATTTAATTCAACTAGATTTTTTAACTTATTTACTAGTTAGTCTTTCCTTATGAGTGACAGCTTTGATGGTTATAATAAGATTTTATATTAAGCATTCTAAGAATTATTTTGAGGTGTTTACAAGTCTAAGATTAGCTATATTATTTTTTTTGATAGTTAGATTCAGCACCTCAAATCTTTTAATATTTTATATTATATTTGAGAGAACTTTGATCCCCATTTTTTTAATAGTAATGGGGTGGGGGTATCAACCAGAACGAGTTAGAGCTTCTTTTTATTTACTATTTTATACGTTAACAGCTTCATTACCCTTGTTAATAGGAATTCTTTACATTAATTATCAACAGTTTTCGACAGATTTTTCTTCTTTAGTAATCCCAAATTCTGATTATTTACTATTTTGAATACTCATCATTGCTTTTTTAGTGAAACTTCCAGTTTATATAGGCCATCTTTGACTACCCAAAGCTCATGTAGAGGCCCCTGTGGCGGGCTCTATAATTTTAGCGGGGGTCCTGTTAAAATTAGGGGGATACGGCTTAATTCGTTTCTTACCCTTCGTAGAAAATAGTCTTTCTGAATTCTCAGTGTTATTAGTATCTATCGGTTGTGTTGGAGGGGTGATAGCTTCTATTATTTGCATACGGCAAACAGACTGTAAATCTTTAGTAGCTTATTCTTCTATTGCCCATATAGCGTTAGTAGTGGTAGGGATTTCATTAAACTCTTTCATTAGCGTTGCAGGGGCAGTCATTATTATAATCGCTCATGGTTTTTGTTCTTCTGGGCTATTTAGATTAGTAGGTATAATTTACGATCGAGTCTCTACTCGTAGAATTATTCTCATCCGAGGTATCATTAGCGTGGGCCCGTCGATAACTTTGTGGTGGTTTTTGTTTAGAATTAGTAATATAGCCGCGCCTCCCACCCCAAGTTTGATAGGGGAGATTTATATTTTTATGTCGTCATTGAATTGAGTGGGGGTTTTAGCTGTGTTTGTAGGCGTTCTATCATTTTTTGCAGGGGCTTACAATCTTTATTTATTTGTTTCTACCCAGCATGGGACCGATTTAAGTGGTTGTAAATTGTTTACTGAAGTCAGAGTCCGAGAACATTTTGTTTTAATTAACCATATGTTGCCTTTCTTATTATTTTTTGTTTTATTAACTAATATTTATTCATGTTGCTATAATTTAAAAAAAATACAGGTTTGTGGTACCTGAAATGTAAATTTTACTAACAACCATGGACAAACTTTTATACCAAAAAATTTCTTTCTTTTTATGAAATTTAATAATTCTAATATGATTCATGGGGGTATATCTAAATTTGAATGAAACTTCTATTTTTCTTGAGTGATCTTTAGGGGGAGGTAGAATTAATTTAAGAGCAACTCTTCTTTTTGATTATGTAAGTTGTTTTTTTCTAAGAGTAGTTTTATGTATTTCTTCTAATGTAATTTGGTACAGAAAAAGATATATACATTCAGATAAAGATGCCAACCGATTTATTTTACTAGTCTTGGGGTTTGTAATTTCTATAATATTTTTAATTATTAGTCCTAATATTTTAAGAATTATTTTGGGCTGAGACGGCTTAGGGCTAATCTCTTATTGTTTAGTTATCTATTACCCCTCTAAGAAATCAAGAAGTGCTGGGATATTGACAGTATTAACTAATCGGGTTGGGGATGTATGTATCCTTTTATCAATCGCCTGGTTTTCTATAGTAGGGGATTTTAATATAATAATATGAAATTTAGATTCTATTCTATCAGACAATTTGTGACTTCCTACACTAATTATAGTTGCTGCCATAACTAAAAGAGCTCAGATTCCTTTTTCTGCTTGACTTCCGGCTGCCATGGCAGCCCCAACTCCAGTGTCTGCCCTAGTTCATTCATCTACTTTAGTAACAGCAGGGGTGTATCTTCTAATTCGATTTTCTTTCTTACTAGAAATCCGCTGCTTATATGCTCTGACAATCATTTCTCTAATAACAATATTTATATCAGGGATTGTTGCTATCTACGAATTTGACTTAAAAAAGGTAATTGCTTTATCTACTCTTAGCCAATTAGGTATAATAATGTTTGCTATCTCCCTCACTTTATATAATGTAGCTTTTTTCCATCTTTTATCCCATGCTCTTTTTAAAGCTCTTTTATTTCTCTGTGCGGGGGTCTTAATTCATGGAGTGGGAGGGTCCCAAGATATGCGTCATTTTGGAGGGCTTGCCAAGTCTTACCCCGTTGTTGCATCTTGCTTAAATTTAGCAAATTTTTCATTGTGCGGAATCCCTTTCCTAGCAGGATTCTATTCAAAAGATATAATTGTTGAGCTAGCTTGTCAAAATTCATACGGGGTGTTTATTATAATTATAATATTTGTATGCCTAGCGTTGACAGTAATATACTCTCTTCGTTTAGTTTTTTTTAGATTTAGTAATTTAAAAAATGGTGTTCCTTTACAATCGCTTTGTGAGCAAGATAAAACTTTAGTAGGTCCTGTAGTAATTTTAACTTTAATTTCTCTCTTGTCAGGGCCTTCTTTAATATGACTAATATTCCCATTCCCGTCTATTATTCTATTGCCCCCTTTATTAAAGCTAGCCGCTTTAAGACTTATTTCTGTCTCTGTCATCACCATACTTGGGTTGAGTCAAATTAGTCTGACTCAATTAAATGAGATAAGTTTAGTAAGTTATTTTATTGGCTCAATATGATTTCTACCTGTCTTAAGAGGTCAGGGTAGTACTTGATTAGGGTTACGCAAAAGAAATTATGTATTAAAAATTTTAGACCAAGGATGATTAGAGTATTACATTAACTTAGTTTCCTTTTCCACGCCTAATAAAATCAACACTTTAGTTATAAACATTCAACATAATAGTCTAAAAGTACATTTTATAGTATTTTTAATGTGAATCTTATTAATACTGATTTATATTTTTTGTTTTTGTAGCTTAAATTACTAAAGCATGGCACTGAAGATGCTAGTATAGTCAATGGACTCAAAAACAAGTTAAGCTACTAGAATCTAATTCATTTTTACAATGAAAATGTAACGTATTTAATTTATACTATAGTTGCAAAGATACAAACGGAGTTAAACCGCTTAGAGTTAGAGTTAGCAGCTCTACTCTTACTTTTATCTCCTTAGTTGGAGTAAATTACTCTAAACTCCATTAACAGTGAAGTGCTGCCTACTTTAGCTTCAACTAAAAAATCTGGATTTATTAAAATCAAAGTTTAGGCCGAAACTAAATGTAACTTTTACTTCAGATTCTAAGGAAGGCTTACCAAGCACCTCTTGAATGCAAATCAAGTATTATAATTAACTACATCCCTAAAAAGCTCAATTTAGAGCACCCTGTTTTCACTCATGAAATAAACCCAACAGGAGAATTAAAAGAAAGAGGAGAAAAACTCTAGACCAGTAGATTAAAATAGATTTAGGTAATCTATAAATGGCAGGGAGAAGTATAACAATTTCTACATCAAAAATTAAGAAAATAATTGTGATTAGAAAAAACCGAAGGGAGAATGGTAAACGAAAGTTAGAATTAGAATCGAAACCGCACTCAAAGGGAGAAGATTTCTCTCGATTTAATTTGACCTTTTTTCTTAAAATAATAGAAACCCCAAGAACTACCAATATTACAAGTATTACTAAAGGTACAAACAGTATTAATTGAACGATTATCTTTTCCATAGATGGACATCTTGATTGGAAGTCAAGTATACTTATTTATATTAAAAAGATAGTTAATTACCCCACCAGTAGATAGAAATGAACAAAAATAATCAAACTACGTCAACAAAATGTCAATACCAAGCCGCAGCCTCGAACCCAAAGTGGTGCGTACTTGAAAAATGATTAAATATGTGTCGAATAAGACAAACTAATAAAAACGCAGTCCCGATAATTACATGAAGACCGTGAAATCCGGTGGCTACAAAGAATGTAGAGCCGTAAACTGCGTCCGCGATAGAAAACGGAGCTTCATAATATTCTAAAGCTTGCAGGGAAGTAAAATATAGTCCTAAAAAAACAGTCGCAACTAGTCCTTGTAGCCCTTGAGTATAATTATTTTGTATAAGCGCATGGTGGGACCAAGTCACAGTAACCCCTGATGCTAAAAGAATTGCGGTATTTAATAAAGGAATTTGGAACGGGTTAAATGGTTTGATCCCAGCAGGTGGTCAAGAACTTCCTAACTCCACTGCAGGGGCTAGACTTCTATGAAAGAATGCCCAGAAGAAAGATATAAAAAACAATACTTCAGAGGTAATAAATAAAATTATACCCCACCGTAAGCCCACTCCTACTTGAATCGTATGAAGACCTTGGTAAGTTCCCTCACGTACTACGTCTCGTCATCATTGAATTATAATTAAAGTGGTAGCAAAGAGACTGAATGCTACTAAACTTACATTAAAAGTATGGAATCATTTTGCCAAGCCTGTCACTAAGCTTATAACTCTGAACGCTCTAAGAAGAGGCCAGGGGCTTTTATCAACTAAGTGGTAAGGATGATTTATAAAATTTGACATTAAACTACTTCTCTGGAATACAGAGTCGCTAGTACAGCGAAGACATAAGATTGAATTACAGCTACTGCCCCTTCTAAAGTCAAAAGTAAAATCTGAGTACCTAAAAGAAAAGAAAGAAGTGAAGAAGATAAAGAAGGCCCTTGATTACCTAGTAAAACTAGAAGGAGATGACCTGCAATTATATTAGCAGCCAATCGTACTGCTAAAGTACCAGGGCGAATAAGATTACTGATTGTTTCAATCAAAACTATAAAAGGTATCAAAATACCCGGTGTCCCTAAAGGCACTAGATGAGCCAGTATGTGGCGCGTATGATTAAATCAGCCGTAAATTATAAAAGAAAATCAAAGAGGTATAGCTAAGCTCAAGGTTATTGCGAGGTGTCTAGAAGCGGTAAACACATAAGGTGCTAATCCTAAGAGGTTATTAAATAAGATAAATATAAATAGTGAGATAAAAATCAAGGTGTGCCCTTGAGAAGATGCGGGGCCTACAAGAGTTTTAAACTCTAAGTGCAACTGGTTTCTAATTATTGAAAATATTTTATGGTAACGGTTAGACTGCACTCAGTAAACTCAGGGGAGAAGAAATAGACCTAAAGTTGAAGCAAATCAATTCAGAGGAAGACTTAAAGTAGATGCGGGGTCAAAAATAGAAAATAAGTTTGCTATCATTTTCAATCACACGAGAAAGTGTAAAGATTCTCTGAAGACTTTTCTTCTTGAGTTAATTGAGCATCAAATCTTGCGAAATATGTTAATGAGATAAAAAATAAAAAGATTAAAATAAAAATTAAATATAAAAGGATTCAGTTTATCGGTCAAATCTGTGGCACAGAAAAGTACTTCTAAAGTGATTTTAACATGACAAGCTAATGTTATTATTTAACTAACTCTTCTCACCAAAGCCAATCGTTAATTGACATATTAAAGCTTAAGAGGCTTTTACTTACTTTAAGTTATTTGGTGAAAAAGATTTAATTCAAGTTAAAAAATCTGTTGGGGTGATAGCTTCTACACTAATCGGTATAAAACTGTGATTAGCCCCACAGATTTCTGAACATTGACCGTAAAAGACCCCGGGCCGATTAAAAAATACATTAAGTTGATTAAGTCGGCCTGGAACAGCATCGGCCTTAATTCCTAAACTTGGGATAGTTCATGAATGAATCACGTCAGCAGCTGTCACCAACAGACGAATTTGAGTTAAGTATGGTAAAATAACCCGGTTATCAACTTCAAGAAGCCGGAATTCTTGTTGCTGCAGATTGTTAGTTGGAGTCATGTACGAATCAAATTCAATATCATTAAAATCTGAATACTCGTAGCTCCAATACCATTGATGACCAACGGTTTTTAGAGTAAGTCTAGGTTCAGTAGTCTCATCGATTAGGTAAAGTAAACGTAAAGAAGGAAGTGCTAGAATAATCAAAATCACTGCTGGTAAAACTGTCCAGATAATCTCAATTATTTGACCATCTAAAAGGTATCGATTCACAAATTTATTAGTTACTAAACTAATTATGAAGTAACCTACTAAAGTAGTAATCAAAATTAAAATTAATAAAGCGTGATCGTGAAAAAAGATTAATTGTTCTATTAAAGGAGACGCGCTGTTTTGAAATCCGATCTGAGCTCAAGTTGCCATTTTCTAATGGAAAGATTTTAACTTTCATTTTTAGAGCTTAAATCTAAGGCACTAATCTGCCACATTAGAATTGAGAAATATAAACTAATTCATTATAACTATGTTCCGCGGGGGGGAAAGAATGCTGCCACTCAATAGAAGTAGCAAGATGACAAGCAAAAAGAACAGGTCGTAAACTTACTAAAGACTCCCAAACAATAAAAATAAACCCTAATGTAGCTACAAAAGAAATTATAGAGCCCACAGAAGAGACTACGTTTCAGCTTATGTAAGCATCAGGATAATCAGAGTATCGCCGAGGCATGCCAGCTAGGCCCAAAAAATGTTGAGGAAAGAAAGTTAAATTTACCCCAATAAACATAATTAAAAAGTGAATTTTTAATCATGAGCTATGTAAAGTTAATCCAGTAAATAATGGATACCAATGAGCAACCCCTGCAAAGATAGCAAAAACTGCCCCTATAGAAAGAACATAATGAAAATGAGCAACAACATAGTATGTATCATGCAAGATAATGTCAATACTAGAATTGGCAAGAACGACGCCTGTCAACCCTCCTACAGTGAATAGAAATACAAATCCAGCAGCTCATAAAAGTGAGGGTGAAAAAATCAACTGGGTCCCATGGAGAGTCCCCAGTCAACTAAAAATCTTAATCCCTGTGGGAACAGCAATAATTATGGTAGCAGCAGTAAAATAGGCCCGAGTATCTACGTCTATACCAACAGTAAATATATGATGTGCTCAAACAACAAAACCTAAGACACCAATAGCTAATATAGCATAAATTATTCCTAAAGTCCCAAAGGCTTCCTTCTTCCCTCTTTCGTGACTGATAATATGAGAGATCATTCCGAACCCCGGTAGAATAAGAATATACACTTCAGGGTGGCCAAAGAATCAAAATAAATGTTGATATAAAATTGGGTCCCCACCCCCAGCCGGATCAAAGAACGAAGTATTCAAATTACGGTCAGTTAAGAGTATGGTAATTGCTCCCGCAAGAACGGGCAAACTTAGTAAAAGTAAGAGTGCGGTGATTCCAACCGCTCATACAAACAAAGGGATTCGATCTAAAGTTATACCTAGAGATCGTATATTAATGATAGTTGTAATAAAATTTACTGCCCCTAAAATAGAAGAGACACCTGCTAGATGCAGAGAAAAAATGCTTAAGTCAACGGAGGCCCCGGCATGAGCAATCCCCGCAGAGAGAGGGGGGTAAACAGTTCAACCAGTTCCAGCACCACTTTCCACTGCCCCTCCCACAAGTAAAAGAGTTAAAGCGGGAGGTAAAAATCAAAAACTTAAATTATTTAATCGGGGGAAAGCTATATCAGGAGCTCCTAACATCAAAGGTACTAGCCAGTTCCCGAAACCTCCAATTATAATAGGCATAACCATAAAAAAAATTATTACAAACGCGTGCGCAGTGACAATAACATTATAAATCTGGTCATCTCCAATTAAACTACCTGATTGTCCTAACTCAGCTCGAATAAGTATACTTAGAGCAGTACCTACCATACCTGATCAAACCCCGAATACAAAATATAAAGTCCCAATGTCCTTATGATTGGTTGAAAATAATCAACGTCGCAATAGTTTAGTGGCCGAGCATAGGCATTAGATTGTAAATCTAAGTACGAGAGATTTCTCCTAAACTAGGTAGGGTAGTTTAATTAAAACTTTTAAATTGCAAATTTAAAAATGAAGTTTCTTCTCCTACTTAAATAGAATTTAAGACCATTCTTAATTAAAGCTTTGAAGGCTTTTAGTTTTATTAACTTAAAATTCTAGACAAACAAAAACAAGGGCAACCCTAAAATAGATAATGATAGTATAAATAGATTTAAGTTTCCTAGAGAGTAAAAAATTTTTGTTTCAAATAAACTAGAGCCCCCCAAAATAAAAGCTGTGAAGGTCACACGTAAATAAAAAAATAAGGTAAACAAGCTAGCTAAAATTATAATTAGTCTAAAAAAATACCACCCTATTCTTATCACAACTTGTAAAATCAACCACTTAGGTAAAAATCCCAGAAAGGGCGGCAAACCCCCCAATGATAAAACAGATAAAAATAATAGAATTTGTTTAGATAAAGAAAAATTTATTAAAAAGAATTCATTGATATAAGAAATATTAAAAGTATTAAAAATTATAATCACCGGAAGTAAAACAACTATATAAATAAAAAAATATAATACCCCTATTCATAAATCAAAAGATACACTAATCAAAATTCACCCCATATGACTAATTGAAGAAAAAGTCATCAATAGCCGAGTTCTTGTCTGAATTAACCCTATTAGACTACCGACTACTAGAGACATAATAATAATAACATTAAACACATTTCCCCAATAAGAAGAGAAATTTCATAATATAAATAACGGATTAATTTTCTGGATAGTTAGTAAAATAAACAAAACTGGTCAATTTAAAGTCTCAGCTACTCTCAAAATTCATGAGTGAAAAGGGGCCGCCCCCAATTTAATACTTAAACCAACCAAAAGAAGACTGTTACCCACACTATTTAAATCTAAAAAGAATATAACAATTCTAATAATAATTAAAATAGATGCCAAAGTTTGTGTAAGAAAATATTTAACAGAACCCTCTCTAGCCATACTTGTTTTTTTAACCAACATTATAGGCAAAAAGGCCAAAGTATTTAATTCTAACCCCAACCACGAAATAAAAAGCGAGGGAGAAGACAAAATTAAAAAAACTCTGGATATGATTCTGATAAGTATCAGAATTAAAGAAGGAGAAAATCACATTAGAAAGGAGGTATTAACCTATAAATGGGGCATGAACCCACTAGCTTCACTTAGCTTACCTGTCTTTACGTGTTAATGTAAAAGCATAAAAGATTTTGATTCTTTCAGTTTTGGTGTAATTCCATTACATGTAA
>NW_025533415.1:0-224 GCF_020631705.1 Daphnia magna | reverse complement strand
GTGACTGCAACCTTCCAAAAACAGCATATATTTTTGAAAAGTTATTAAACAAGTTCAACCAATTCCATGGTATTTCTGTCCTTATTGTTTAGAGGCCCTTGGTTGAAATTAGAGCAGGCACTTTCTTTTACAAATTGCAAGAACGAAATTTTGACAAAGAAAACGCTTATCAAAATGAGGTGCTATTACCTGCAATTTTTCAATTTAGGAACAAATTAGAAGAT
>NW_025533414.1:0-398 GCF_020631705.1 Daphnia magna | reverse complement strand
CAATAACACCTCCATGAGGAAATGCGAGATAAAATATCGATACTCACCACTGAGTAGCGCTAACTGAAACATCAAAACCACATCACCAAATGGCAGTAACTAACACTTTGATGCAATTTGCCCACCGCGTTATGATAAAGGTTTGATGCCAACAGCATCCCGTATTCCCAGAGTGGTCAACCCTCCTAGGGTACTCGAACGGGACCCGGCCTGCCCGAAAGCTTAACGGCACGGGAGGCTGAAACGAGACCAGGATTTTCTACGTGGTATGGCCGTTGACAGCGCGGCGCTGCGACTGAATCGAATACACTCTAATAGCCAGTTTTCTACAATAATACCTACACTAAGGATTTAATTTAAAATAATTACTGAAATTGGACTGAGTAACCATCGCCTTT
>NW_025533413.1:0-3964 GCF_020631705.1 Daphnia magna | reverse complement strand
CGACTTGTAATTGAGCCAAAATCGACTTTCTGAAAATTCAGAGTCAAAATTTATTCAGGTAAATCGGAAATCTGACAGCACCGCACGGTCGGGAAAGCAAAAAGAAGTTCGCATGATAAATATTTCAATCGCGGCTAACTGTTGAGGAGTTAAAGGAATTTTCAATTTGAGCCGCATTTCCACAACTTTTGAACCGTACATTCTAGGAGCAAATGGGAATGGTCTAGATCGACGCAAAAATCTCGAAATTAGGGATCGGAATCTATGCATTGAATATTTAAATATCAAAGATCTTATGAGAAATCATCATTTTAATACAGTGAGAACTTTAGAAACCTTACAAAAATAGCTAACTTTTTAAACCATAAATCCAGAGCAACAGGAAATGGTCTAGATCGACGCAGAATATCAAAATTATCCCCGAAATAACATCATTTTGAACCAACAGTGGGGAAATTTTGGGAGAAAAGAGACAAAAGCCGATAAATGGTGATTTTTGTGGAGGAGGGGCTCTGGTTGTAAGGTAATCAGAAGGATAGATTAGTAAACGCGGGCAGCGGGCGCGAAGGGCCCGTCTGCCGCAAGACGTCACCGCTGATTTTTCCCGTTCAGGTAAACCAAGAGAATCTGACTTTCGAGGGCTTGATCGGGAAGGAGGAGAGGAGCTCGGCGTGCAAATATTTTCACCGGGCGGCTATCGGTTGCGTGAGTTATATAATTTGTATATTTAGCCGTGTATTTTGCTAATTCCCCTGGAACCGTCCACCTGCTAGAGCAACGGGAATGGTCTACTTTCTATGCAGAATGTCAAAATTAGTGAGATTCTATGGATTTCATTCGATGAACTCTGAATATCTGTTCTTATAGGCATTATGTTTCTATGATGAGAACTTGTGAATGCTGCAATGTGGTTCTTCAACTTTTGAACCGTTCATCCTAGGACAACGAGAGCGGGTCTAAAGAAAGATGGAGAATTTGTTAGATAATACGTTCTGATGTATTTCGTAAAGATATTAACTGCAGTTTTGGCGTAGGAACGAGTTTTCTCTCGGAAATTCGTGCAGTGAAATTTTTCATTCAGGTATTACAATTCCAATCCTAGGGTAGTGGAGCCATAGAGAAGAGCTTGCCACATAAATACTTCCTCGGGGCGACTTGAAATGAGCCAGGAATCGATTTTTCTGAAAATTCCCAGAGTCAAATTTTCATTCAGGTAAATCGCAAATTTGACGTTAGAGAGAATGTGGGGTACATAGGGAGGGAGCTTGCCACATAAAGCACTGTACTGAGCCACAAAATCGACTTTTCTGAAAATTCCTGAGTCAAAAAATTCATTCAGGTAAACCGAAACTAGACAGCAATCTCGCACGGCTGGGAAAAAGCAAAAAGAAGTTCGGCACATAAACATTTCAATCAAAGTAAATAACTGCCGAGAGCGTTTGAACTTTCTAATTCGTCGCATTTGCCAACTTTTGAACCGTACATTCTAGAGCAAATGGGAATGGGTCTAGATCGACGCAAAAATCTGCAACTATCTGGAATCTGGTACTCAAATATTTAAACATCAAAGATCTGTGAGTTTGGAAGTTGAAGTAAAGAAGTGAAAGTAGGTTGTGTTTGAAGGAAGAAAAGTTGTGCTAGGGACAGGTTGTACAAGAAGTTGTGGTTGTGTTGTATAAAGAAGCTAGGTTGTAAGGAAATAAAGTTGAGGTTGAAGTTGAAGAAAGAAGAAGAAGAAGCAGCTGTGCTAGGTTGTGCCAGGCCAGTTGTGCTGTGGGGGGCCAGGCCAGGGGCCAGGGGGCCAGGGGCTAGGGGCCAGTTAGGCCACCGGACAGCCAGGCTAGGCTAGGCCAGGGGGCTAGGTGTCTTTTTTTTGGGGGGGCCTGGCGGCATTTACGATCCCACAGGCTGGCTTTCAAGCGCATGCAAGATTAAAAATTAAAAAAGGAACTGATTTATATGGATTTCAGCCCTCGGCTGGGCAGAAAACAAACAAGTTTGGGCTAAGAGCCAAAGAAGCTGTGTGTAATCCATGTGATGGAGAGACAATGAAGAAAAAACGCTTCACCCAGGGCGTACCGGACAAAGGCGTTGGTCACAAGGTCCCAGACAGATGCGCTCGCTCGCCGCGGCTATTTGGTTCCCAGCTTGGCTGAAATCATCCATGCTGGGGTGGTGCTGGTCAGTCGGGTTCACGTAAGCCTTCGGACCCGTCCTGCATGCATAGACCGGGGCTGAGGCAACTACTTCCATCATAATAAGTTGAGCAGTTGAAAGGTTACAACTGTTGGAGAGGGTAATCAGCATACCCGCTGGATTGGTTCGTCCAAGTAGTGGATTTTTATAGGAGAAAGGGTTTGCCCCAACTCAGGGTGTACTGCCCAACGGAGTGCGTAGGTAGACAAGGGCCCTGCACAGGCGTAAATGCTCCACCCTCTTCATGGGTTAGTCTAGTTTGGCTGAGATCTTCCCGCCGGGATGGTGTGTTGGTCAGTCGGGGTTCTACTCCTGCAGCCGTCCAGTAATGACATTGACTCGAGGCCGAGGTAACTTTTCTTGCCATATATTGAGAAAAGCAACTGGCTTATTGTAGATACCCATGATATCCGTTGATTGATTTTTCCAGTGATGGGCAGTTAGATGTAAGCCTCGGGGCAATAACAT
Organism: Daphnia magna; assembly: GCF_020631705.1. Classification (NCBI taxonomy): domain Eukaryota; kingdom Metazoa; phylum Arthropoda; class Branchiopoda; order Diplostraca; family Daphniidae; genus Daphnia; species Daphnia magna. The sequence continues at coordinate 1,300 of NW_025533413.1, read as the reverse complement.
GTAATTATGGACTGGAACCACAAACTGTTCTGTTTAAGGTTGATTTTGGCATGAGAACCATTCGGGATGATAGAGAGGTATAACCCGACCCTTCCGAAAATTATGTTGTGTCTGGTCGAGAAGAATTGAACTGATTTGTTCGAGGGCTTTACCAGATGGCCAGGCCAGGGCCAGGTCCCCTGGCCTACAGATAATAAGTTTACAGGCTGTCAGGGACAATTAGAAAAGAAATGTACAGACTGTCAGGGTCGGTGGGTTTTTTGGGCTGTCAGGGGAATGTAATAGGTAAAGCAGGTCAGGCTTTAGTTAGACATTAAGACCATCTTTTGGGTGACAGTTAGGCTAAGGCCAGTTGCTATACACCTGTTAGGTTAAAGCGGGGCAGGTTTGGTCTCAGGTAGGCTAATTCTTTAGGTTTATGCAGTGTAGGTTAATTATATATTTGTTCCAGGAAAAATAATTTAGGTTTATGAAAAGAAGTTTATGGTTGGTTTGTTCTAGGGCAGGGTTTTGCAGATTTATTTTTTAGATAAAGGCAAAGAAGCTTAAGGTTTGTTTGATTATTTCGAACTCAGTCAATTGTTTTCATGTTCCAACATGGTTTCGATGCAAGTCCGGAGTTGATAGACACATTTCCGTAGCATCGCGGGCAGAAAACTATAATAAATGCTTGTGGTGGGGTTGTTCCACTGGCATTTTCAATGGTGGGTACCAATAGGGCTGGGCAACAGGCCAATTTCTGGGAGACAGATTAATGTACATTTGTAGTCTTTAGATTGTCGCGTTGGTTTTGGAACCATTCAACGTCATCTTTGGATGGCCGTGTGGCGAGTTTGATAGATATAGTCCATGGGGGGTTAAGGGGTTTATGACCAGAACACAAGAGGCGAGAAGTAAATCGCTTTAAAGTCACATAAGTTCGCGGTAACTCCTATTGCGAGGCTAAGGCCAGTAAATGGGGGTTTGTGGTAGGGTTAATACCCATGAGATCCTGGTTCTGGTCCCCGGGTCGGAATCGGACTTGTCTATAGGCGATCCGTTTGGATTGCGGTCCCGTTGGATAGTTCGACACAGGCGAAACATCCAGTGTGATCCAAGTGCCGTCACTTTCGAGTAGGTGTTGGGAAGTGCTCCGGCAACCGGGAGTACTAACGGATCGGGTTGGTTACCTAATTCGTCGTGGAGAGCGATTAGGTCGAGCCTTGCTTTATGCCTGCTGCTAAGCCCTCTCTGTTGCATAATTTGCGTGGAGGTTTTCTTGTCCCCAGCACCTCAAGGTGTTTGTTGAATGGAAAAGACC
>NW_025533412.1:0-13157 GCF_020631705.1 Daphnia magna | reverse complement strand
CATTGTGCTTTGAAACGGTTTTTCTCGTTAAACCAGCCATTTTTTTAATAAACGAAAATAAACTGCTGTTAGAGCACCAACTTTGTTTTTACGTTTAGTTGAAAAAAATAGGACCAATGGAAAAATAAACTTGATTTCCGTGATTTTCATTCAATTTTGAATCAAAATCATGTATTTTAAAAGCAAAATTGAAAATTTGGCCATAAATGAAAAAGTGGGAAGGCTATACCCTTCCCACTTTTGATCAAAATATGAAAAAACGACATCTCTGGAAATTCATAAAGATCCACGGTATAATCAAAATTGAACGGGGATTTCGAATGAGATTATTGATTTTCTCGTAAAACAAAGCCAATCAAAAATGAACGAAAGCAAAATACTGCTAGTGCAACAACTTAACTTGGTTTTTAGCGTTTCAATTCAAAAACTGTAAAAACGAAATCTTTCGTGGCAATAGATTCAACCTGAATGAAACAACGACTCTCAGTGACAACCGGCGCCATCTTGAAATGTTCAACATGGCTACTTCTCCTGAAAACTAAAAACATGAAAAAGAAACAATAATACGAATACAATCGACTTGTTAAAATAAGCAGCATACTGCAAGATTGTCTAACTAAAGCTTCCTGAATCATAAATTTGATTTCATGATCAGGAAGGAAAATATTCTTGATGGTTTACTACTTCTCCAATCGACCAAACTGGTTACCCGTTGCCCTAGAGCTGTTGCTGGGCAGCGATGAGTTTATTTTGTTATTTCGTTACCAACTATCCCCCAACGAGCTTATTTATGATGGGGTGCTGACCGACTGCTTGTTTAATTTTTAAGCTTGCAAAGGCGAAAATCCCATACGCAAACGTGTAACGCCTACATCGTGCAATGTTTCTGTAAACAGTTACCTTTTCAAGTTCTTCGATTGATACAATAGTTCCAAGACACGCAGACCCGGCGGGGTAAAAACCGTCGGGGTTTGAAAATACCTCACTATGTGGAACGCCATGTCGATGAAAGAAGCAGTGAAACAATGGGAGGCCCATACCCAACAAAAGATCTCACAGCTGTCGAAATTAAACTGATACTGATGATGAACTGATGCCAATGGAAGCAATGGAGCAGGACAAATTTGAAGTAAACAAACCTTCTTTAGGAGAATAATAATATTCCAGTACCATTTTAACATCATAACTTAATAAGTGCAGCATAGTACATAACTAGCGGATACCATTATATTGTGTAACGTCTACCGTGTAACAAAAATAAAACAAACATTGATTTTCCGAACCATCTGATTAAAATCTTCAGAGCTATTTGTAATACTTTGGTGTCTCAGGTCTGTAGCTGGGACCTGAATAATGTTTCGGACTTCGCTGTAGTAGCTAGGGGCGACGTATGGGGTGGTGTAGTACTCGGGGCCTTGGTGGTGTAGTACTCGGGAGCCTTGGTGGTACTAGTGGGAGCCTTGGTGGTGTGGTACTCGGGAGGCCTTGGTGGTGTAGTACTCGGGAGCCTTGGTGGTGTAGTACTCGGGAGCCTTGGTGGTGTAGTACTCGGGAGCCTTAGTGGTGTACTCAGGAGCCTTGGTGGTGTAGTAACTTGGAGGCCGGATAGAACTTTGGAGCCTCAGTGTAGTAAGAAGGAGCAGCATAAGTGGGTAGGGTAGTATTCGGCCTTCTCCACTGCGTAGGTACTCCGGGGCCTTAGTGGTATAATAAGAAGTGGCAGTGTAGTATTGTGGTGCCTCGGTGTAATGGCTTTGTTTGGAATATGTGGTGTAGTAAACCGGAGCTTCGGTGTAGTAACTAGGAGCCAAATATTTTGGAGCCTCGGGGTAGGATGCCGGAGCAGCATAGGTTGTGTAATAGCTGGGCTCGGTGTAGTAAGATGGCGCAACCGTGGTGTAATAAGACGGAGCAGAGTAGTACTGTGGAGCCTCGGTGTAGTATGTGGGCTCACTGTAGTAAGATTGGGAAGTTCCAGCGTAGTAAGTCCGGAGCTACGTAGTACTTAGCTACTTCCGTTGTGGTGTAGTATGCAACAGTGGTGGTGGTGTAAGCTGGGCTCAGCATAGTACTTGGAGCTCTATAGTACTCGGTGCCTTTGTTGCTAAGTATTTGGGTGCCTCGGTGTAGTAGCTTGGAGGAGCGTATGTTGTGGTGGAATAAACTGGTGCCTCATGCGTAACTTGGAGCCGAGTAATACTTCGGGGTTCAGTGTAGTAGGCCGGAGCAGCATACGTTGTGGTGTAGTATTCAGGTGCCTTGGTCGTATAGTACTTGGGCGCCTCGGTGTAGTAGCTGGGGGCAGCATATGTTGTCGTGTAATACTCCGGAGCCTTGGTGGTGTAGTAGCTGGGGGCTGCATACGTCGTGGTGTAGTATGGCGCTTGACTCGTGTAGTACCCGGAAGATGAGCCCATCGGTCCACCCCATAGCTTTTCAGCAATCAAGGAAACAACTGCCAGCAAGATCATTGTGGCGCAGTTGGCTGTAACAAGAAAATGTAAATCATTTCAGTTCCTTATCCTATTTAAATGCAACGTAGTTACACATTCATTTCATTGAAAAAAACCAATCTTGTTTTGAGTTTCAATTGCTGAACGATACGGTCGAAATAAAACGTCAAATTACCCATAGTTGCTAAGTTGAAGAACGCAATGTGAAACACAACCGACAGAAAATTTAATGTTGTTGCTGGAGGTGTCCAAGTGCCTTACTACACTGACTTAATGCACCGTTGTCTTCTCTTTTTATATGGTTTTTACAGTCACCCTGTTTCGATTCATTAGCCTGCGGTTACAACACGTGCACCTGTCAGGTAATGACGTAATAGCCAATATTCTAACCCCACCCCTTTTGACTGATCCTTTTGTATAGGAATGTTATGAAGGGCACAAGTGAGCTCAATAAACTGATTCCAGTATAGAACAAGGAAAGTAAATTGGGATTTCTCCTTAATAATATATAATGCCATGAGAAAGGTGAATGTAGATTGTACAGAAACGTATAAGCTCATCATGAAAGCGTACGGGTATGACATCCATCGTGACAACCGGATGGATGATAATAATAAACTCAAATTTTCCAGCTACGTTTGATACGATCATTTTCCAGATCCGGAAATTGAAAATGCGGAATCTTTTCAGCGGCCTGGATCATTGGACGCATTGGGCTCGTGTTGGTGTGAATCTTTGCTTACGTCATCCCACCTGAAAAGCTCATGTGCTAAACTCTAGCAACAGGTATGTTTAAGTAAAATTTCAGGGCTGGATCAGTGTAGTTGCTTGGGGCGGAATGACGCTTCGGAGCTCTCTCGCACTCGGTGTAGTAGCTAGGATTCGGCCTTTGTTGTAGTGTAGTAGTAAACCGGAGCTTCGGAATGCTAGCTTGAAATCAGTTGGTATTTAAGTGTAGGTTTGAACGTAGGATGTGGTGGTGTAGTAGGAGGGCGTTATAGTCATGTACAACTTCCTACTACAGGAACGTTGTGATAACTGAGATCAAATAATCAAAGACAAACAGAATATCTTTGAATGTACTGGCGTAACTGGATTCATCTCGACATCTTCTATTTTCGCCACACACTTGGAAAACACTTAACTGATGCATGAACACAATAGTGTCGACATCGGCCGCAAGGTGATATGGAGGATTCTTGCATGTCATTAACGGTGTTGATGCGTGATGCCACACCTCAAATCATGAGTGCTTGAAAGCAATACGAAATTTTAAACATTTAATTAAGTTATTTGTTTTATAGTCAAGTCAAATGATATTCATCACTGTTTTCCCAATAATGTTCATTTAAAGACATTGCGTAATATTTTCTCAGAATTTAAATGGGAGTTAGTTTTATGTCGGAAATTGCCCGATTTTTTATCAACGTGGTTTGGTGCCTAAATTCACGGTATATAAGAGTTGAGTGCATTTCTATGTGTAGCGGCACTTGAAATGACTGGGTATGGCACCCTCCCAATGTTGGGATTGCTAGTAACCAAGAGTCTGCAAGCAAATACAACTCGAAAGGTCAAGCGTTGGTATGGGATTGGCCCACCATTCCAATGCAAGGCTGAATAGAGAGGTAAGAGCTATCAGCTGATGTCACGATGTGGGTCATATAGTACAGCAATATGATCCGGGCCAACATCGTGACAGGTCTGGAGGATACTAGCATGTCATTCAAGAGCTTAGCGCAACACTTTTTTTTTTTCAACAACTATAATTCAAACTGGCAAACTAAAACTTCTAACATCTAGTCCGAATATTGAAGCATTTCCCTAAATTAGAAATTTCAGGTTAAACAGCACAAGAGATTTAAAGATGCCCAATAAATTCTCTATGCCAATGGGCTAACGTAATGAATGAAGTCAATATTCTGTACTACCTATCTGAAGATATAATGTCATAAACAAAATATTTCTAAAATATTGAACTGTAAATTAATGTTCAGAATTACAAAGCCGTTCAGAGTAAAATTGAAATTGCCTTCACCCACCTTATTTGATAAAGAATAGAAACAATAATGGATTAGGTAACGATATACATTTGTATTCATCATTTCATTGAGTAACCACAATGGTATGGAACGACTAGTGAATGCATAAATATATATCAAGGAAATACTTAATTTGGAACGAGGACTGCCAATGAATAAACAAAATCCAATTGACACTTCATCGAGCTAGATGGACAACACAATCTTAACAATTAATAGTACTTTGGTGGCTCAGTGTAGTAAGATGGGGTTGCATATGTTGGGTAGTAGGCTGGAGCGTCGGTGTAGTAACTGGGAGCAGCGTAAGTGGTAGTGTAGTAACTGGGAGCAGCGTAAGTGGTAGTGTAGTAACTGGGAGCAGCGTAAGTGGTAGTGTAGTAACTGGGAGCAGCGTAGGTGGTAGTGTAGTACTCTGGCGCTTTTGTGGTGTAGTATTTGGGGGCTTCAGTTTGGTAGTAAATTGGGGCTGAGTAATACTTGGGTGCCTCGGTATAGTAGCTGGGAGCATAATACGTTGTAGTGTAGTACTCGGGGGCCTTGGTGGTGTAGTACTCGGGGGCCTTGGTGGTGTAGTACTCGGGGGCCTTGGTGGTGTAGTACTCGGGGGCCTTGGTGGTGTAGTACTCGGGGGCCTTGGTGGTGTAGTACTCGGGGGCCTTGGTGGTGTAGTACTCAGGGGTTGGTGGTGTAGTACTCAGGGCCTTGGTGGTTTAGTACTCAGGGGCCTTGGTGGTGTAGTACTCGGGGGCCTTGGTGGTGTAGTACTCGGGAGCGGAGTAAGTCGTAGTGTAATAGACGGGAGATTCGGTGTAGTAGCTTGGGGTAGCATAAGAAGGCGCGTAGTATTCAGGCGCCTTAGTGGTGTAGTACTTCGGAGCCTCGTTCTGGTAGTAGGTTGGAGCCGAATATTTAGGAGCCTCAGTGTAGTAAATGAGAGCAGCATAAGTGGTAGGGTAGTATTCGGCCTTTTCCATTGCGTAGTACTCGGGGACCTTAGTGGTATAATAAGAAGCTGTAGTGTAGTATTGTGTTGCATCGGTGTAGTAGCTTGGCTTGGCATATGTAGCAGAGTAAACCGGGGCTTCAGTGTAGTAGCTTGGAGCCGAGTAGTACTTGGGAGCTTCAGGGTAATAAGCTGGGGTGGAATAGGTTGTTGTTGTGTAGTAGCTGGGTTCGGTGTAGTAAGACGGGGCGGAGTAATACTGAGGGGCCTCAGTGTAGTAAGTGGGCTCACTGTAGTAAGACCGAGCAGCTTCAGTGTAGTAAGTCGGAGCTACGTAGTACTTGGTTGCTTCTGCTTCGGTGTAGTAGGCAGCGGTAGTAGTAGAATAGCTGGGGACAGCATAGTACTTGGGGGCTTCGGTGTAGTAACTTGGTGCAGCGTAAGTAGTTGAGTAGTACTCCGGTGCCTTAGTGGTGTAGTATTTGGGAGCCTCAGTGTAGTAGGTCGGAGCAGCATACGTAGTGGTGTAATAGGAGGCTGTGGTGTAGTATTCTGGCGCTTTGGTCGTGTAGTAGTTAGGTGACTCGGTGTAGTAGCTAGGAGCAGCATATGTTGTTGTATAATACTCGGCCTTCTTCGTTGTGTAGGACTCGGGAGCCTTGGTGGTGTAGTAGCTGGGGGCTGCATACGTCGTTGTGTAGTAAGGCGCCGTAGTGTAGTACCCAGAAGACGATCCCATCGGTCCACCCATGGCCTCTCCAGCCAACAAGGTAACGACAGCCAACAGCAGCATCGCGCTGTAGTTAGCTGAAACAAGATAATACAGAAAAGGTTATCTCCTGAATCCACCTGGATGTAATAATTAGATGCACACAAGTTCATTTCGATTGATTGAAATCAAAATGAATCGCAATTTCAATTCCTACGATTAAATAATTAAATAAAACGACAAATTACTCGTCATTTTAGAGTTAGAAAACACGATGTGAAGTACAACTGATGGTAGATGTCGTGCTGCTGTCCAAGTTGCTTACTACACTGAATTGAAACACCTCTGTCCTCTCATTTTATAAGACTGCAAAGTCGCCCTGTTTCAATTCATTGGCCCTGCGGTTACGACACGTGCACCTTATGGGTAGTGACGTAACAGCCAATATTCTTACCCCACCCTTTTGGCTTGGCGTTTTTGTTGTGTAGGATCACGTTTGAAAGGGCGAACATTGCTGAATGTCAAACAACAATCCTTAACGTGAATATAAATTTCTCTTTAAAACAATATGCACAAGAGAATGTTAATTGTAAAACTCTTATTATAATTGTAAAACTAGTTAAACCATCTATTAATTAACCCCGATGTATCCGCTAACTGATTAATTCCAATGATTTGGCTGACGACATCGAGACAAAGAAAACACAAAAAGATGTGATTTAACGAATGATTAAATTTTTCCATTTTCCTAGTCCGTAATTGCAAGAAAAAGGTCCTTTATTCATTGTCAAATATGAATCGTTGAAAGTTGCTAAAATGTTAAAATTTATGTTTGCATTCAAGTACCAATCTTACACCTGTGTATCCAAGATGTATACCAACGATCAAAAATCCTTTGTGGGGCATACGTCGTGATAACTGAGCTGATTGCAGTCGTGAACAAACATTTAGTTAATTAGGCTTGATATGATCTGAGGACGTGCCTTGGGTACGTACGGTACGTATTAGGCCTAATATACGAATAAGTTTACTATCACATGTAGGACTATGTTGATGGACATTTTTCCTCACGTAATTTCACTTTAAAAACTCAAGTGTTATTATAATTAAGGCCTTTTACAATTATTAACGTATAATTAAGAAATAAGGTAATAACGGGATTCTTTAAGCCTCATTAGTCTGCCATTAAGAATTACCCTATGGTCTACTGTACGTCTAGGTGTAAAGGTGTTCTGTAGGCCTTCAGGCCTATCGTGAAACAAACTCGATTCACCATGACACTTGTTTTCTACACAAGTTTTATAAAGAGAAAAGCTTTATTAAGCTACTACACCGAATCTCCCGTCTATTACACTACGACTTACTCCGCTCCCGAGTACTACACCACCAAGGCCCCCGAGTACTACACCACCAAGGCCCCCGAGTACTACACCACCAAGGCCCCCGAGTACTACACTACAACGTATTATGCTCCCAGCTACTATACCGAGGCACCCAAGTATTACTCAGCCCCAATTTACTACCAAACTGAAGCCCCCAAATACTACACCACAAAAGCGCCAGAGTACTACACTACCACCTACGCTGCTCCCAGTTACTACACTACCACTTACGCTGCTCCCAGTTACTACACTACCACTTACGCTGCTCCCAGTTACTACACTACCACTTACGCTGCTCCCAGTTACTACACCGACGCTCCAGCCTACTACCCAACATATGCAACCCCATCTTACTACACTGAGCCACCAAAGTACTATTAATTGTTAAGATTGTGTTGTCCATCTAGCTCGATGAAGTGTCAATTGGATTTTGTTTATTCATTGGCAGTCCTCGTTCCAAATTAAGTATTTCCTTGATATATATTTATGCATTCACTAGTCGTTCCATACCATTGTGGTTACTCAATGAAATGATGAATACAAATGTATATCGTTACCTAATCCATTATTGTTTCTATTCTTTATCAAATAAGGTGGGTGAAGGCAATTTCAATTTTACTCTGAACGGCTTTGTAATTCTGAACATTAATTTACAGTTCAATATTTTAGAAATATTTTGTTTATGACATTATATCTTCAGATAGGTAGTACAGAATATTGACTTCATTCATTACGTTAGCCCATTGGCATAGAGAATTTATTGGGCATCTTTAAATCTCTTGTGCTGTTTAACCTGAAATTTCTAATTTAGGGAAATGCTTCAATATTCGGACTAGATGTTAGAAGTTTTAGTTTGCCAGTTTGAATTATAGTTGTTGAAAAAAAAAAAAAAAAGTGTTGCGCTAAGCTCTTGAATGACATGCTAGTATCCTCCAGACCTGTCACGATGTTGGCCCGGATCATATTGCTGTACTATATGACCCACATCGTGACATCAGCTGATAGCTCTTACCTCTCTATTCAGCCTTGCATTGGAATGGTGGGCCAATCCCATACCAACGCTTGACCTTTCGAGTTGTATTTGCTTGCAGACTCTTGGTTACTAGCAATCCCAACATTGGGAGGGTGCCATACCCAGTCATTTCAAGTGCCGCTACACATAGAAATGCACTCAACTCTTATATACCGTGAATTTAGGCACCAAACCACGTTGATAAAAAAATCGGGCAATTTCCGACATAAAACTAACTCCCATTTAAATTCTGAGAAAATATTACGCAATGTCTTAAATGAACATTATTGGGAAAACAGTGATGAATATCATTTGACTTGACTATAAAACAAATAACTTAATTAAATGTTTAAAATTTCGTATTGCTTTCAAGCACTCACGATTTAGGGTGTGGCATCACGCATCAACACCGTTAATGACATGCAAGAATCCTCCATATCACCTTGCGGCCGATGTCGACACTATTGTGTTCATGCATCAGTTAAGTGTTTTTCCAAGTGTGTGGCGAAAATAGAAGATGTCGAGATGAATCAGTTACGCCAGTACATTCAAAGATATTCTGTTTGTCTTTGATTATTTGATCTCAGTTATCACAACGTTCCTGTAGTAGGAAGTTGTACATGACTATAACGCCCTCCTACTACACCACCACATCCTACGTTCAAACCTACACTTAAATACCAACTGATTTCAAGCTAGCATTCCGAAGCTCCGGTTTACTACTACACTACAACAAAGGCCGAATCCTAGCTACTACACCGAGGCTCCGAAGCGTCATTCCGCCCCAAGCAACTACACTGATCCAGCCCTGAAATTTTACTTAAACATACCGTTGCTAGAGTTTAGCACATGAGCTTTTCAGGTGGGATGACGTAAGCAAAGATTCACACCAACACGAGCCCAATGCGTCCAATGATCCAGGCCGCTGAAAAGATTCCGTATTTTCAATTTCCGGATCTGGAAAATGATCGTATCAAACGTAGCTGGAAAATTTGAGTTTATTATTATCATCCATCCGGTTGTCACGATGGATGTCATACCCGTACGCTTTCATGATGAGCTTATACGTTTCTGTACAATTCACATTCACCTTTCTCATGGCATTATATATTTTAAAGAGAAATCCCAATTTACTTTCCTTGTTCTATACTGAATCAGTTTATTGAGCTCACTTGTGCCCCTTCATAACATTCCTATACAAAAGGATCAGTCAAAAGGGTGGGGTTAGAATATTGGCTATTACGTCATTACCTGACAGGTGCACGTGTTGTAACCGCAGGCTAATGAATCGAAACAGGGTGACTGTAAAACCATATAAAAAGAGAAGACAACGGTGCATTAAGTCAGTGTAGTAAGGCACTTGGACACTCCAGCAACAACATTAAATTTTCTGTCGGTTGTGTTTCACATTGCGTTCTTCAACTTAGCAACTATGGGTAATTTGACGTTTTATTTCGATCGTATCGTAGCAATTGAAACTCAAAACAAGATTGGTTTTTTTCAATGAAATGAATGTGTGTGTAACTACGTTGCATTTAAATAGGATAAGGAACTGAAATGATTTACATTTTCTTGTTACAGCCAACTGCGCCACAATGATCTTGCTGGCAGTTGTTTCCTTGATTGCTGGAAAAGCCATGGGTGGACCGATGGGCTCATCTTCCGGGTACTACACGAGTCAAGCGCCATACTACACCACGACGTATGCAGCCCCCAGCTACTACACCACCAAGGCTCCGGAGTATTACACGACAACATATGCTGCCCCCAGCTACTACACCGAGGCGCCCAAGTACTATACGACCAAGGCACCCGAATACTACACCACAACGTATGCTGCTCCGGCCTACTACACTGAACCCCCGAAGTATTACTCGGCTCCAAGTTACTACGCAGAGGCACCAGTTTATTCCACCACAACATACGCTCCTCCAAGCTACTACACCGAGGCACCCAAATACTTAGCAACAAAGGCACCGGAGTACTACAGAGCTCCCAAGTACTATGCTGAGCCCAGCTACACCACCACCACTGTTGCATACTACACCACAACGGAAGTAGCTAAGTACTACGTAGCTCCGACTTACTACGCTGGAACTTCCCAATCTTACTACAGTGAGCCCACATACTACACCGAGGCTCCACAGTACTACTCTGCTCCGTCTTATTACACCACGGTTGCGCCATCTTACTACACCGAGCCCAGCTATTACACAACCTATGCTGCTCCGGCATCCTACCCCGAGGCTCCAAAATATTTGGCTCCTAGTTACTACACCGAAGCTCCGGTTTACTACACCACATATTCCAAACAAAGCTACTACACCGAGGCACCACAATACTACACTGCCACTTCTTATTATACCACTAAGGCCCCGGAGTACTACGCAGTGGAGAAGGCCGAATACTACCCTACCACTTATGCTGCTCCTTCTTACTACACTGAAGCTCCAAAGTTCTATCCGGCTCCAAGTTACTACACCACCAAGGCTCAACCACCAAGGCTCCCGAGTACTACACCACCAAGGCTCCCGAGTACTACACCACCAAGGCTCCCGAGTACTACACCACCAAGGCTCCCGAGTACTACACCACCAAGGCTCCCGAGTACTACACCACCAAGGCTCCCGGAGTACTACACCACCAAGGCTCCCGAGTACTACACCACCAAGGCTCCCGAGTACTACACCACCAAGGCTCCCGAGTACTACACCACCAAGGCTCCCGGAGTACTACACCACCAAGGCTCCCGAGTACTACACCACACCAAGGCTCCCGAGTACTACACCACCAAGGCTCCCGAGTACTACACCACCAAGGCTCCCGAGTACTACACCACCAAGGCTCCAGTACTACCCCACAGCTACCTACAGCGAAGCTCCGAAATATTATTCAGGTCCCAGCTACAGACCTGAGACACCAAAGTATTACAAATAGCTCTGAAGATTTTAATCAGATGGTTCGAAAATCAATGTTTGTTTTATTTTTGTTACACGGTAGACGTTACACAATATAATGGTATCCGCTAGTTATGTACTATTGCACTTATTAAGTTATGATGTTAAAATGGTACTGGAATATTATTATTCCCTAAAGAAGTTAAGTTTGCTTACCAAATTTGTCCTGCTCCATTGCCTCCCATTGGCATCAGTTCATCATCAGTATCAGTTTAATTTCGACAGCTGTGGAGATCTTTTTGCTGGGTATGGGCCTCCCATTGTTTCACTGCTTCTTTCATCGACATGGCGTTCCACATAGTGAGGTATTTTCAAAACCCGACGGTTTTTACCCCGCCGGGTCTGCGTGTCTTGGAACTATTGTATCAATCGAAGAACTTGAAAAGGTAACTGTTTACAGAAACATTGCACGATGTAGGCGTTACACGTTTGCGTAAGGGATTTTGCCTTTGCAAGCTTAAAAAATTAAACAAGCAGTCGGTCAGCACCCCATCAATAAGCTCGTTGGGGGATAGTTGGTAACGAAATAACAAATAAACTCATCGCTGCCCAGCAACAGCTCTAGGGCAACGGCAACCAGTTTGGTCGATTGAGAAGTAGTAAACCATCAAGAATATTTTCCTTCCTGATCATGAAATCAAATTTATGATTCAGGAAGCTTTAGTTAGACAATCTTGCAGTATGTTGCTTATTTTAACAAGTCGATTGTATTCGTATTATTGTTTCTTTTTCATGTTTTTAGTTTTCAGAGAAGTAGCCATGTTGAACATTTCAAGATGGCGCCGGTTGTCACTGAGAGTCGTTGTTTCATTCAGGTTGAATCTATTGCCACGAAAGATTTCGTTTTTACAGTTTTTGAATTAAACGTAAAAAACAAAGTTAAGTTGTTGCACTAGCAGTATTTTGCTTTCGTTAATTTTTAAAACGGCTTGTTTTACGAGAAAATCAATAACTTATTCGAAATCCCCGTTCAATTTTGATTATACCGTAGGATTTTGTCGAATTCAAGAGATGTCGTTTTTTTCATATTTTGACAAAAGTGGGAAGGGTATAGCCTTCCCACTTTTTCGATATCAGCCAAATTTTGAATTTTGCTTAAAATACATGATTTTGATTCAAAAATTGAATGAAAATCACGGAAATCAAGTTTATTTTTCCATTGGTCCTATAGTTTTTCAACTAAACGTAAAAAACAAAGTTGGTGCTCTAACAGCAGTTTATTTTCGTTTATTAAAAAAATGGCTGGTTTAACGAGAAAACCATATAGTAATCAAAATCCGTGTTCAATTTTGATAACATTGTGTGATGTGTCTTTTTCTCCTAGGTTTATCGGGAACTTTCCGAACAGCGGTAGCCGTTGAGTCCTTCTTTCATCAAGAGTAATGCGTATTTTTAGGCGCAACCTAAGGTCTAAGGCCGAAACATTCCTATTGAATACCATGTTATAATTCTTATTGTTATACCATGCTAGAATGCAACAATTGGGTAAGGACATCTGGCGGATGAATTTCAGACTAACTGAATTTTGACATCCATTAAAATGATACAGGATGGGATGTGTGACTGTGTCAAGTAACAAGTAACCCTTAAGTTTGTTTTCTTAGCTAATTTTTGTGTTCCCATCGATAATTCAGCTATTGACTATGGGTGTGTTATTTGCGA
>NW_025533411.1:0-14501 GCF_020631705.1 Daphnia magna | reverse complement strand
ATACACTGTTATACCATGAGTTTTTAGTTCTATATGTAAACAGCATCAAATATACTTGTATTCAATGTGAATACACTGTTATACCATGAGTTTTTACTTCTATATGTAAACTGCATGGAATATACTTGTATTCAATGTGAATACACTGTTATACCATGAGTTTTTAGTTCTATATGTAAACTGCATGGAATATACTTGTATTCAATGTGAATACACTGTTATACCATGAGTTTTTAGTTCTATATGTAAACAGCATCAAATATACTTGTATTCAATGTGAATACACTGTTATACCATGAGTTTTTACTTCTATATAGTAAACTGCATGGAATATACTTGTATTCAATGTGAATACACTGTTATACCATGAGTTTTTAGTTCTATATGTAAACAGCATCAAATATACTTGTATTCAATGTGAATACACTGTTATACCATGAGTTTTTACTTCTATATGTAAACAGCATGAAATATACTTGTATTCAATGTGAATACACTGTTATACCATGAGTTTTTAGTTCTATATGTAAACTGCATGGAATATACTTGTATTCAATGTGAATACACTGTTATACCATGAGTTTTTAGTTCTATATGTAAACTGCATGGAATATACTTGTATTCAATGTGAATACACTGTTATACCATGAGTTTTTAGTTCTATATGTAAACAGCATGAAATATACTTGTATTCAATGTGAATACACTGTTATACCATGAGTTTTTAGTTTCTATATGTAAACAGCATCAAATATACTTGTATTCAATGTGAATACACTGTTATACCATGAGTTTTTACTTCTATATGTAAACTGCATGGAATATACTTGTATTCAATGTGAATACACTGTTATACCATGAGTTTTTACTTCTATATGTAAACTGCATGGAATATACTTGTATTCAATGTGAATACACTGTTATACCATGAGTTTTTAGTTCTATATGTAAACAGCATCAAATATACTTGTATTCAATGTGAATACACTGTTATACCATGAGTTTTTACTTCTATATAAACTGCATGGAATATACTTGTATTCAATGTGAATACACTGTTATACCATGAGTTTTTAATTCTATATTAATAAACTGCATGGAATATACTTGTATTCAATGTGAATACACTGTTATACCATGAGTTTTTAGTTCTATATGTAAACAGCATCAAATATACTTGTATTCAATGTGAATACACTGTTATACCATGAGTTTTTACTTCTATATGTAAACTGCATGGAATATACTTGTATTCAATGTGAATACACTGTTATACCATGAGTTTTTAGTTCTATATGTAAACAGCATCAAATATACTTGTATTCAATGTGAATACACTGTTATACCATGAGTTTTTACTTCTATATGTAAACTGCATGGAATATACTTGTATTCAATGTGAATACACTGTTATACCATGAGTTTTTAGTTCTATATGTAAACTGCATGGAATATACTTGTATTCAATGTGAATACACTGTTATACCATGAGTTTTTACTTATATATGTAAACTGCATGGAATATACTTGTATTCAATGTGAATACACTGTTATACCATGAGTTTTTAGTTCTATATGTAAACAGCATGGAATATACTTGTATTCAATGTGAATACACTGTTATACCATGAGTTTTTAGTTCTATATGTAAACAGCATCAAATATACTTGTATTCAATGTGAATACACTGTTATACCATGAGTTTTTACTTCTATATGTAAACTGCATGGAATATACTTGTATTCAATGTGAATACACTGTTATACCATGAGTTTTTAGTTCTATATGTAAACTGCATGGAATATACTTGTATTCAATGTGAATACACTGTTATACCATGAGTTTTTAGTTCTATATGTAAACAGCATCAAATATACTTGTATTCAAATGTGAATACACTGTTATACCATGAGTTTTTATTCTATATGTAAAAACTGCATGGAATATACTTGTATTCAATGTGAATACACTGTTATACCATGAGTTTTACTTTATATAATGCATGAAATACTTGTATTCAATGTAATACACTTTACCATGAGTTTTTACTTCTATATGTAAACTGCATGGAATATACTTGTATTCAATGTGAATACACTGTTATACCATGAGTTTT
Organism: Daphnia magna; assembly: GCF_020631705.1. Lineage (NCBI taxonomy): Eukaryota > Metazoa > Arthropoda > Branchiopoda > Diplostraca > Daphniidae > Daphnia > Daphnia magna. The sequence goes on along the minus strand of NW_025533411.1, from coordinate 12,385 downwards.
TAGTTCTATATGTAAACAGCATCAAATATACTTGTATTCAATGTGAATACACTGTTATACCATGAGTTTTTACTTCTATATGTAAACTGCATGGAATATACTTGTATTCAATGTGAATACACTGTTATACCATGAGTTTTTAGTTCTATATGTAAACAGGATCATGGAATATACTTGTATTCAATGTGAATACACTGTTATACCATGAGTTTTTACTTCTATATGTAAACTAGCATCAATATACTTGTATTCAATGTGAATACACTGTTATACCATGAGTTTTTACTTCTATATGTAAACTGCATGGAATATACTTGTATTCAATGTGAATACACTGTTATACCATGAGTTTTTAGTTCTATATGTAAACAGCATCAAATATACTTGTATTCAATGTGAATACACTGTTATACCATGAGTTTTTACTTCTATATGTAAACTGCATGGAATATACTTGTATTCAATGTGAATACACTGTTATACCATGAGTTTTTACTTCTATATGTAAACTGCATGGAATATACTTGTATTCAATGTGAATACACTGTTATACCATGAGTTTTTAGTTCTATATGTAAACAGCATGGAATATACTTGTATTCAATGTGAATACACTGTTATACCATGAGTTTTTACTTCTATATGTAAACTGCATGGAATATACTTGTATTCAATGTGAATACACTGTTATACCATGAGTTTTTAGTTCTATATGTAAACAGCATCAAATATACTTGTATTCAATGTGAATACACTGTTATACCATGAGTTTTTACTTCTATATGTAAACTGCATGGAAATATACTTGTATTCAATGTGAATACACTGTTATACCATGAGTTTTTAGTTCTATATGTAAACAGCATCAAATATACTTGTATTCAATGTGAATACACTGTTATACCATGAGTTTTTACTTCTATATGTAAACTGCATGGAATATACTTGTATTCAATGTGAATACACTGTTATACCATGAGTTTTTACTTATATGTAAAGAGGAATATATTATGTGAATACACTGTTATACATGAGTTTTTAGTTCTATATGTAAACAGCATCAAATATACTTGTATTCAATGTGAATACACTGTTATACCATGAGTTTTTACTTTATATGTAAAACTGCATGGAATATACTTGTATTCAATGTGAATACACTGTTATACCATGAGTTTTTAGTTCTATATGTAAACAGCATCAAATATACTTGTATTCAATGTGAATACACTGTTATACCATGAGTTTTTAGTTCTATATGTAAACACTGCATGGAATATACTTGTATTCAATGTGAATACACTGTTATACCATGAGTTTTTAGTTCTATATGTAAACTGCATGGAATATACTTGTATTCAATGTGAATACACTGTTATACCATGAGTTTTTAGTTCTATATGTAAACAGCATCAAATATACTTGTATTCAATGTGAATACACTGTTATACCATGAGTTTTTAGTTCTATATGTAAACTGCATCATGGAATATACTTGTATTCAATGTGAATACACTGTTATACCATGAGTTTTTAGTTCTATATGTAAACTGCATGGAATATACTTGTATTCAATGTGAATACACTGTTATACCATGAGTTTTTAGTTCTATATGTAAACAGCATGAAATATACTTGTATTCAATGTGAATACACTGTTATACCATGAGTTTTTACTTCTATATGTAAACTGCATGGAATATACTTGTATTCAATGTGAATACACTGTTATACCATGAGTTTTTAGTTCTATATGTAAACAGCATCAAATATACTTGTATTCAATGTGAATACACTGTTATACCATGAGTTTTTACTTCTATATGTAAACTGCATGGAATATACTTGTATTCAATGTGAATACACTGTTATACCATGAGTTTTTAGTTCTATATGTAAACAGCATCAAATATACTTGTATTCAATGTGAATACACTGTTATACCATGAGTTTTATACTTCTATATGTAAACTGCATGGAATATACTTGTATTCAATGTGAATACACTGTTATACCATGAGTTTTTAGTTCTATATGTAAACAGCATGCAATATACTTGTATTCAATGTGAATACACTGTTATACCATGAGTTTTTAGTTCTATATGTAAACTGCATGGAATATACTTGTATTCAATGTGAATACACTGTTATACCATGAGTTTTTACTTCTATATGTAAACTGCATGGAATATACTTGTATTCAATGTGAATACACTGTTATACCATGAGTTTTTACTTCTATATGTAAACTGCATGGAATATACTTGTATTCAATGTGAATACACTGTTATACCATGAGTTTTTACTTCTATATGTAAACTGCATGGAATATACTTGTATTCAATGTGAATACACTGTTATACCATGAGTTTTTATTTCTATATGTAAACTGCATGGAATATACTTGTATTCAATGTTGTTGCGGTACGATCGTACCGAGTCTCCCTAGGTGTGTATACGTGTGTGTGTACGGTAGGTACACCGCCCACCTCCTAGCCTCTCCCCCAGTTTCCCTGTGTGTGTGTGTGTGTGTGTGTGTGACTTGCCAGAGGGGTCGTGGGTGTGTTGGTGACAAGGAAGAGCTCTCTTTGGACACTTGACAAACGACTGGGCTAGTGGAGGGTTGGACGTTAGTCCGTGGAAAATACAAGAATATATCCCATTTGGACTCGCTTGTCTCGCTTTCTTGCTGGGGTAAAGGTGTAAGAGGGATCGGGATAGGTGAGTCCACAACAATTGGTGTCTAGAAGAGGGATGTTTTTTTCTCCCCACAGAGACCCAGCAGTCAAGTGGTAGTCTGGTGATGTTCGTGTGAGTACAATTATTTTTTTTTTCTCTTCCTTTTTTTTTTTTTTTTTTTCTCTGAATTTATATTTCATATATGTAAGTGTATGTTGATATTGAACCCTGTCGGTCAATGAGTTCTGTCACATTATGTATCGGTATGTATCCCAGCCATCCTGAGTAATAATTCAAGTTAATGCCACCTAAACTTTCTAGTGGTCATCAACAACCTAAAAATTCAAAACCATCTGCAGTTCCTTTTCAAATAAATACTCGTAGTACAGTTTACAATAGAGGGGCAGTTGTCCCATCGACTGGTTTGACACCTTTTACAACGACGAGTAGACGACAGGTGTCACGCACGTCAGATTCGTTACCAAGTTCCTGTACGAGTAGATTCCTGTACGAGTAGCCCCTCATCGGTCTCAAGGTGGGCGTCTTGAGTATACGTTACCATCAGTGTTATTCTGGACTGATTCGGATAGTGACGGTAGTGTCACAGACAATATGGCGAATATTCAACCATTAGTCGATGCTGTTCAGGACATGACAGCTGCATTCGCAGCACAGCAACAAGCGTCAGCCACAGCAACTGCAGGTATACAGAATCAATTACAACAGGCCGTGCAGGTCAATAATAACTTAATTGCAGCACTGCAAGCCCAGGCAGTACCGGTAGCCGGCGGTGGTGGCGTTGGTGGCGGGGGGCCCGTTAGAATTGATAATTCTTTGGTTGAGTCTATTCCCAAGTTCTTAGGTAACGCAGAAGAGTTGGCGACCGAGTTCATCGATCGAATCGAGGCATTGGCTGTAACGGAGGGATGGACTGCCCAGCAACAAGTTTTGGTTGCTGTTCGACGTCTAGGAGGATCAGCGGTGGAATGGCATGCGCGAGTTGGAAGGATCAATTTGGATTGGCCAGCCTGGTCAGCAGCGTTCAGGGCGGCGTTCCCATCAACGCTCCCGTTGAGTGAGTGGACGACCAGGATGACGGCACGTGTGCAGCAGCCCGGCGAGGCCATCATGCAGTACGCAGTGGCAAAGGAGAAACTGCTGTTGATGTCACCAGTCACACTCACCGATCAACAGAAGGTACAGGCCATGACTGATGGCCTGAGTGACTGGAAGAACCAGGCATCGATTCTCCAAGCTGCGCCAGCAAACATAGCCGCCTTTTACACGGCATGTGCCGCTTTACCAGTCAGTTGGTCTGCAACAACGGCGACCCCAGCAACAGGGCCTCTTTCTCCTGGCTTCTCAGTGGATGATTTGGCGGCCAGAATCGAACGGATGGTCATCGGAAGGTTGGGGCCAGTCGGACGTAGTGGAGGTGGAGCAGCAGCTGTTTCCCCGGCTGGACGAGGGAGAGGTTCGGATCCGGATGGAAGAGGGCGAACGAGTGGAGGTGTCGGCCGTGGCTTCGTACCAGTCAGCGATCGAAAATGCTTTGGATGCGGCAAAATTGGTCACATCGCCAAAGATTGTCCTGCAAAAAAGTAGCTTTCCCGTTCGGAGCAGGGCCGATTTTGACGGGTTACAGAAAGTCCCCCTGCAGTGCTCCTCTCCCCATCATCACGGTAAACATTGATGGAATTGGTGCGGTTGTGGCATTGGTGGATTCAGGCGCGAGCTCGAGTGCCATTCGTCGTAGCCTCGCCAAAAAACTGAACGAATGTGTAGGTCCCAGTGTGCGATTTCGAGGGTGGGATAGTAAAACAGTGGCAATTGACTCGTTTGTAAACATGGAAGTTACGTGGAAAGGTAGAAAAACGGAAGTGAAACGAGTTGCGTCAGTTAAACATCCACCTTTCCCTCTCATTCTTGGAGTCGACTGGATAGTTGGTAGCAAGACAGACTTGATTGTGAGAGAAGGAAAAATTGTCCCGTTAGCGCAACAAATAGAGGATGGAAGTGAAGGGAAAAGCGTCGGAGGAAGTGAAGAAAAATCGGCTGATATCTCTATTTTAGAGTCAAAAAGGAAAAGAAGACAGTGAGTTTTGGAGTCGTGCGCGTTCGAGAATTTTATTCCGACACATTCAAGCCAATCATCGACGATTTTCAGAACGACCTCGTCTTTGAATGTAAGGGAGTGGAAGATGAAAACTTCTGTGTGTCTGACGATTTGATTTGTTCATTTCAAGAAGACCGGAAAGTAAAAAACAGAATGTGTGGTCAACAAGTGGAAGTACAGTGGAGAACAAATGTACCGAGCGAATCGTTAAAATTTGTGCGGTGTAAATTAAAAGAAAAAAAAAGCGGGACCGTTCTCGTACGGCCTAATCGAAACTCATTTCCTGGAAAGGAATGGTGTATTCCGTCGTGCCTCGTGTGTATTGAAAAAGGGGTCGTGTATGTGCCGGTTTTGAATTTGAGTGGGGCGACATTGGAGTTTAAACCAAGAGATCGCTTGACAGTTATCGAGTTTTCTTATGACGCAAAGGTACAACTTATTGAAAACGCTGATTGGTGGCAGAAAGGAGGTAAAGTAAAAGAGGAAAAAGGAGAAGAACATGTGTGTTCTGCGGTTCACTACGAACCAGAACCGTTCACAACACCCGAAGAGGAAATTCAGTTGGGCTCTGGACTGACAGAAGAAATGCGCCAAGAAGTGCTTTTCGTCTTGTCTAAACATCAAAAATGTTTTCCTAGCAGCGAGAAGCTCGGTTCCACTTCTCTAGTTGAGTTCACCATCGACACAGGCGAGGCTAAACCAGTTCGATCCAACCCGATCCGAGTTTCCTCAACAGAAAGGAAAATAATAGCCCAAAAAGTTGACAAGTTTCTCCGCCAAGGACTAGTACGTCCCTCCACCAGTCCGTGGGCGGCATCAGTGGTCCTCGTAAGAAAGAAAGACCAAGATTATCGTTTCTGCGCTGACTACCGCCGCTTGAACGCCGTCACCAAGCGGGACACGTACCCCCTACCGAGAGCTGACGACATTTTCGACCGGCTGGCCGGTGCCAAGTGGTTCGCCTCAATCGACCTTCTGTCCGGGTACTACCAAGTTCCTGTAGCAGAAAAGGACATTGAGAAAACGGCATTTATCACTCCTGATGGATTATTCGAGTTCACACGGATGCCTCAAGGGGTTCACAACGGACCAGGATGTTTTCAGCGTTTGATGGATCGGGTTCTGCGTCATTTAAAATGGTGGTCAATGTGCCTGGTCTACTTGGATGATTGTCTGGTGTTTGGAAGTCGGTGGGAGGAATTTCTGGAGAGGCTGGACCTTGTTCTCACGGCAATTGAGGACGCCGGATTGACAATTAATCCCCGAAAGTGCGTGTTTGCAACAGATCGCGTTTTTCACCTTGGTCACATCATTGACCAACAGGGACTACGACCTAATCCAGAGAAAGTGCGAGCGCTGGCAGAGATGCCGGTCAAAAACGTCAAGACACTACGGAGTTTTATTGGCGTTGCATCATTCTTCCGCAAGTTTGTATCCGGCTTCGCGACCATCGGCCAGCCACTGTTTCGCCTTCTTAAGAAAAATGTTAAGTGGACATGGGGGAAAGAGGAGGAGGAAGCAAAGAACCAGCTGGTTCAGTTGCTGACAAATGCTCCGGTTCTGGCGCATTTCAACGACGAATTGGAAGTGACCGTTCAAACGGATGCAAGCCAAGAAGGACTCGGTGCAGTGTTGCTTCAGAATGACGGAGAGGGGTTGCGACCGATTTCATATATCAGTCGTAGTTTGAGCTATGCAGAAAAAAAGCAGCATTGCAACGAATTAGAGTGTTTGGCTTTGGTGTGGGCACTAGAGAAATTTAGGCCCTATCTGTATGGGAAAAAGTTCAAGGTAGAGATGGACAGCTCGGCTGTCAAGTGGCTGCTGAACAAAAATCAGATGGGCAAGTTTGGTCGATGGATACTTGCGTTGCAAGGATATGATTTTGAAATTAATCACATCCGAGGGGTAACGAATTGTGTGGCGGACGGTTTATCGAGAAGCCCTCTTGTTGATGCAACAGACGGCTTTTCTTCAACCGAAGTGGTTTGTTCATTTGTCAGTAAATTCAATTTGCCAGCAGGGCTAGAGCAAAGCGAGTTGAGATTCCAACAGAGAGTGGATCCTCAACTTGGTCCTATATTTTCTTTACAATGTAAAAATAAAGCTAAATTTTCGAAACATTTTTGTACTCAAAATGGTGTCTTATATCATAAAACTAAAAATAACTTTGCTATGTGTATCCCTAACACCTTACGTAATACTGTTCTTTACTTTTGTCACGATGTTCCAGCAGCGGGTCATATGGGTGTGGAGAAAACTTTGGCGAGAGTCCGACAGCGGTACTGGTGGCCCCGAATTTCAGTCGATGTCCGTAAATATGTTCTATCATGTCTTTATTGTCAGTTACATAAACACCAAACCGGTAAGCCATTTGGCTTGTTGCAACCGATTCCACCTCCACCAAGTTGTTTTGAATCAGTCGTCGTCGATCATCTGGGCCCCTTTAAGCAGACGGTACGAGGGAATCAACACAACATTGTTGCCATAGACGCCCTGTCTAAGTATGTTGAAATAGCCGCCGTTCCAGACACAACAGCAGAGAAATCGGTTGAATTCCTCACGAATAATGTGGTGTACACACACAGTTGCCCGTCTCGAATCATCTCAGATCAAGGTACAGCTTTTACCGCCAAGATTACAGCGGACGCAATGGAAAGATTGGGCATCAAACACGTTTTCGCAACCGGTGAGCATCCACAAACGTCAGGTTTGGTCGAGCGAGTCAACCGAACTCTAGCATTGGCCATTGCAGCGTATGTAAATACTGACCACAACGACTGGGACATGCACCTGAAAGAAGTAGCATTTGCCATCAACACATCAGTGCAGAGTACGACGGAGAAAATGCCATTTGAAGTTGTGTTCGGCCGTAAACCAAGAACGCCATTGGATAATGCTCTTTGCTGGCCAGCGGATCGGCCACAGTCATTTGAAGAATTTCGGTCGCGTGTTGATGACTTAAGAAGGGAAGTAAAGATTCGTGTCATTGAGAAACAGTCCAAAGTGAAAGCATTGGCGGATTTACGTCGTCGAGTCATGGAACCGTTAAAACCAGGTGAAATGGTGTTAGTGCGGCGTAAGCCAAAGAAGAAAGGAAAGACTAAAAAGTTCCTGCCAAAGTTTACCGGCCCGTTCCAAGTAGTTAAACAAGTCGGATCAGGGGACAAATTATGTCCTACGACTTATCTCGTCGAAGACCCACCAGAGAGAAGAACTAAAAAGAAGCACCGCCGTTTTAATGCGCATGTGGCGCAAATCAGAAAGTTTCGTCCACGAGAAGTTATTTTTGAAGACGAGGAGGAAGAACAGACACCCGTACCAGTCCCTCAACCTGTAGGATCGTCGGAAAAGAAATCGAATAAGGAATCGGAAGATATGGTAGTACCGGAAGTAGAGAAGCTTTCATTAGCCCCATCATCTAGTGGTCGTCGTCGTCGTCTTCCAACGCATCTCGCAGATTTCGTCCTCAGTAAGTGGTAAATCGGTTTGGTGTGAGTGTGATCTGACTTTTTCTTTTTCAAATAATCCGCCTTCAAGTTATTCCCACCCTCCAATTATCAAGAGTATACGTCAAAATTTATTTACTTTTTTTTTTTTTTTTTTTTTTTTTTTTTTTTTTTGGATACAAACTCCTTCTCATAAACTAAAGCCCTAGTAGATTTCTTTATCTTTATATCCGTCTTCTCAGTAACCAGTACCGTATTGTCAGCGGCTTTGTCGACAGAAGAAAAAGAAGTCATCAAAATTCCCAATCAGTTATTCCCCGTATATGTTGTTAGAATTTTGTCCCATTAAAAAAAAAAGGGGTTGGTGTAAAATCAGACAATGCTCATCTCCCATGGAAAAAGTGTGTTTATTTTTGTTTATATGTTTTTGTTCGAAATCGAGTCAGGAAAGGCCGAGTGTTGCGGTACGATCGTACCGAGTCTCCCTAGGTGTGTATACGTGTGTGTGTACGGTAGGTACACCGCCCACCTCCTAGCCTCTCCCCCAGTTTCCCTGTGTGTGTGTGTGTGTGTGTGTGTGACTTGCCAGAGGGGTCGTGGGTGTGTTGGTGACAAGGAAGAGCTCTCTTTGGACACTAGACAAACGACTGGGCTAGTGGAGGGTTGGACGTTAGTCCGTGGAAAATACAAGAATATATCCCATTTGGACTCGCTTGTCTCGCTTTCTTGCTGGGGTAAAGGTGTAAGAGGGATCGGGATAGGTGAGTCCCAACAATGTGAATACACTGTTATACCCTGAGTTTTTACTTCTATATGTAAACTGCATGGAATATACATGTATTCAATGTGAATACACTGTTATACCATGAGTTTTTAGTTCTATATGTAAACAGCATCAAATATACTTGTATTCAATGTGAATACACTGTTATACCATGAGTTTTTACTTCTATATGTAAACTGCATGGAATATACTTGTATTCAATGTGAATACACTGTTATACCATGAGTTTTTAGTTCGATATGTAAACTGCATGGAATATACTTGTATTCAATGTGAATACACTGTTATACCATGAGTTTTTAGTTCTATATGTAAACAGCATCAAATATACTTGTATTCAATGTGAATACACTGTTATACCATGAGTTTTTACTTCTATATGTAAACTGCATGGAATATACTTGTATTCAATGTGAATACACTGTTAAACCATGAGTTTTTAGTTCTATATGTAAACATACAAAATGTATTCAATGTGAATACACGTTATATCATGAGTTTTTACTTCTATATGTAAACAGCATCAAATATACTTGTATTCAATGTGAATACACTGTTATACCATGAGTTTTTTTTTTTATATGTAAACTGCATGGAATATACTTGTATTCAATGTGAATACACTGTTATACCATGAGTTTTTAGTTCTATATGTAAACTGCATGGAATATACTTGTATTCAATGTGAATACACTGTTATACCATGAGTTGTTTGTAATTCAATGTGAATACACTGTTATACCATGAGTTTTTACTTCTATATGTAAACAGCATCAAATATACTTGTATTCAATGTGAATACACTGTTATACCATGAGTTTTTACTTCTATATGTAAACTGCATGGAAATATACTTGTATTCAATGTGAATACACTGTTATACCATGAGTTTTTACTTCTATATGTAAACAGCATGGAATATACTTGTATTCAATGTGAATACACTGTTATACCATGAGTTTTTACTTCTATATGTAAACTGCATGGAATATACTTGTATTCAATGTGAATACACTGTTATACCATGAGTTTTTACTTCTATATGTAAACTGCATGGAATATACTTGTATTCAATGTGAATACACTGTTATACCATGAGTTTTTACTTCTATATGTAAACAGCATGGAATATACTTGTATTCAATGTGAATACACTGTTATACCATGAGTTTTTACTTCTATATGTAAACTGCATGGAATATACTTGTATTCAATGTGAATACACTGTTATACCATGAGTTTTTAGTTCTATATGTAAACTGCATGGAATATACTTGTATTCAATGTGAATACACTGTTATACCATGAGTTTTTAGTTCTATATGTAAACAGCATCAAATATACTTGTATTCAATGTGAATACACTGTTATACCATGAGTTTTTACTTCTATATGTAAACTGCATGGAATATACTTGTATTCAATGTGAATACACTGTTATACCATGAGTTTTTAGTTCTATATGTAAACAGCATCAAATATACTTGTATTCAATGTGAATACACTGTTATACCATGAGTTTTTACTTCTATATGTAAACAGCATGGAATATACTTGTATTCAATGTGAATACACTGTTATACCATGAGTTTTAACTTATAATATACTTGTATACACTATGGTAAACAGCATCAAATATACTTGTATTCAATGTGAATACACTGTTATACATAGTTTTTACTTCTATATGTAAACAGCATGGAATATACTTGTATTCAATGTGAATACACTGTTATACCATGAGTTTTTAGTTCTATATGTAAACAGCATCAAATATACTTGTATTCAATGTGAATACACTGTTATACCATGAGTTTTTACTTCTATATGTAAACTGCATGGAATATACTTGTATTCAATGTGAATACACTGTTATACCATGAGTTTTTACTTCTATATGTAAACTGCATGGAATATACTTGTATTCAATGTGAATACACTGTTATACCATGAGTTTTTAGTTCTATATGTAAACTGCATGGAATATACTTGTATTCAATGTGAATACACTGTTATACCATGAGTTTTTACTTCTATATGTAAACTGCATGAAATATACTTGTATTCAATGTGAATACACTGTTATACCATGAGTTTTTAGTTCTATATGTAAACTGCATGGAATATACTTGTATTCAATGTGAATACACTGTTATACCATGAGTTTTTAGTTCTATATGTAAACTGCATGAAATATACTTGTATTCAATGTGAATACACTGTTATACCATGAGTTTTTACTTCTATATGTAAACTGCATGGAATATACTTGTATTCAATGTGAAAACACTGTTATACCATGAGTTTTTAGTTCTATATGTAAACTGCATGGAATATACTTGTATTCAATGTGAATACACTGTTATACCATGAGTTTTTACTTCTATATGTAAACTGCATGGAATATACTTGTATTCAATGTGAATACACTGTTATACCATGAGTTTTTACTTCTATATGTAAACTGCATGGAAATATACTTGTATTCAATGTGAATACACTGTTATACCATGAGTTTTTATTTCTATATGTAAACTGCATGGAATATACTTGTATTCAATGTGAATACACTGTTATACCATGAGTTTTTAGTTCTATATGTAAACTGCATGGAATATACTTGTATTCAATGTGAATACACTGTTATACCATGAGTTTTTAGTTCTATATGTAAACAGCATCAAATATACTTGTATTCAATGTGAATACACTGTTATACCATGAGTTTTTAGTTCTATATGTAAACAGCATGAAATATACTTGTATTCAATGTGAATACACTGTTATACCATGAGTTTTTAGTTCTATATGTAAACAGCATCAAATATACTTGTATTCAATGTGAATACACTGTTATACCATGAGTTTTTAGTTCTATATGTAAACAGCATGGAAATATACTTGTATTCAATGTGAATACACTGTTATAACCATGAGTTTTTACTTCTATATGTAAACTGCATGGAATATACTTGTATTCAATGTGAATACACTGTTATACCATGAGTTTTTAGTTCTATATGTAAACAGCATGAAATATACTTGTATTCAATGTGAATACACTGTTATACCATGAGTTTTTACTTCTATATGTAAACTGCATGGAATATACTTGTATTCAATGTGAATACACTGTTATACCATGAGTTTTTAGTTCTATATGTAAACAGCATCGAATATACTTGTATTCAATGTGAATACACTGTTATACCATGAGTTTTTAGTTCTATATGTAAACAGCATGGAATATACTTGTATTCAATGTGAATACACTGTTATACCATGAGTTTTTACTTCTATATGTAAACTGCATGGAATATACTTGTATTCAATGTGAATACACTGTTATACCATG
>NW_025533410.1:0-16052 GCF_020631705.1 Daphnia magna | reverse complement strand
GCAGTGTCAATGTGAATACACTGTTATACCATGAGTTTTTACTTCTATATGTAAACTGCATGGAATATACTTGTATTCAATGTGAATACACTGTTATACCATTGAGTTTTTACTTCTATATGTAAACTGCATGGAATATACTTGTATTCAATGTGAATACACTGTTATACCATGAGTTTTTACTTCTATTACGTAAACAGCATCAAATATACTTGTATTCAATGTGAATACACTGTTATACCATGAGTTTTTACTTCTATATGTAAACTGCATGGAATATACTGGTATTCAATGTGAATACACTGTTATACCATGAGTTTTTACTTCTATATGTAAACAGCATCAAATATACTTGTATTCAATGTGAATACACTGTTATACCATGAGTTTTTACTTCTATATGTATACTGCATCAAATATACTTGTATTCAATATGAATACACTGTTATACCATGAGTTTTTACTTCTATATGTAAACTGCATGGAATATACTTGTATTCAATGTGAATACACTGTTATACCATGAGTTTTTACTTCTATATGTAAACTGCATGGAATATACTTGTATTCAATGTGAATACACTGTTATACCATGAGTTTTTACTTCTATGTATAAACTGCATGGAATTTACTTGTATTCAATGTGAATACACTGTTATACCATGAGTTTTTATTTCTATATGTAAACTGCATGGAATATACTTGTATTCAATGTGAATACACTGTTATACCATGAGTTTTTACTTCTATATATAAACTGCATGGAATATACTTGTATTCAATGTGAATACACTGTAATACCATGAGTTTTTACTTCTATATGTAAACTGCATGGAATATACTTGTATTCAATGTGAATACACTGTTATACCATGAGTTTTTTACTTCTATATGTAAACTGCATGGAATATACTTGTATTCAATGTGAATACACTGTTATACCATGAGTTTTTACTTCTATGTATAAACTGCATGGAATATACTTGTATTCAATGTGAATACACTGTTATACCATGAGTTTTTACTTCTATATGTAAACTGCATGGAATATACTTGTATTCAATGTGAATACACTGTTATACCATGAGTTTTTACTTCTATATGTAAACAGCATCAAATATACTTGTATTCAATGTGAATACACTGTTATACCATGAGTTTTTACTTCTATATGTAAACAGCATCAAATATACTTGTATTCAATGTGAATACACTGTTATACCATGAGTTTTTACTTCTATATGTAAACAGCATCAAATATACTTGTATTCAATATGAATACACTGTTATACCATGAGGTTTTTTACTTCTATATGTAAACTGCATGGAATATACTTGTATTCAATGTGAATACACTGTTATACCATGAGTTTTTACTTCTATATGTAAACTGCATGGAATATACTTGTATTCAATGTGAATACACTGTTATACCATGAGTTTTTACTTCTATATGTAAACTGCATGGAATATACTTGTGTATTCAATGTGAATACACTGTTATACCCTGAGTTTTTACTTCTATATATAAACTGCATGGAATATACTTGACTTGTCTTCAATGTGAATACACTGTTATACCATGAGTTTTTACTTCTATATGTAAACTGCATGGAATATACTTGTATTCAATGTGAATACACTGTTATACCATGAGTTTTTACTTCTATATGTAAACTGCATGGAATATACTTGTATTCAATGTGAATACACTGTTATACCATGAGTTTTTACTTCTATATGTAAACTGCATGGAATATACTTGTATTCAATGTGAATACACTGTTATACCATGAGTTTTTACTTCTATATGTAAACAGCATCAAATATACTTGTATTCAATGTGAATACACTGTTATACCATGAGTTTTTACTTCTATATGTAAACTGCATGGAATATACTTGTATTCAATGTGAATACACTGTTATACCATGAGTTTTTACTTCTATATGTAAACTGCATGGAATATACTTGTATTCAATGTGAATACACTGTTATACCATGAGTTTTTACTTCTATATGTAAACTGCATGGAATATACTTGTATTCAATGTGAATACACTGTTATACCATGAGTTTTTACTTCTATATGTAAACAGCATGGAATATACTTGTATTCAATGTGAATACACTGTTATACCATGAGTTTTTACTTCTATATGTAAACTGCATGGAATATACTTGTATTCAATGTGAATACACTGTTATACCATGAGTTTTTACTTCTATATGTAAACTGCATGGAATATACTTGTATTCAATGTGAATACACTGTTATACCATGAGTTTTTACTTCTATATGTAAACTGCATGGAAAATATACTTGTATTTAATGTGAATACACTGTTATACCATGAGTTTTTACTTCTATATGTAAACTGCATGGAATATACTTGTATTCAATGTGAATACACTGTTATACCATGAGTTTTTACTTCTATATGTAAACAGCATCAAATATACTTGTATTCAATGTGAATACACTGTTATACCATGAGTTTTTACTTCTATATGTAAACTGCATGGAATATACTTGTATTCAATGTGAATACACTGTTATACCATGAGTTTTTACTTTTATATGTAAACAGCATCAAATATACTTGTATTCAATGTGAATACACTGTTATACCATAGAGTTTTTACTTCTATATGTAAACTGCATGGAATATACTTGTATTCAATGTGAATACACTGTTATACCATGAGTTTTTACTTCTATATGTAAACTGCATGGAATATACTTGTATTCAATGTGAATACACTGTTATACCATGAGTTTTTACTTCTATATGTAAACTGCATGGAATATACTTGTATTCAATGTGAATACACTGTTATACCATGAGTTTTTACTTCTATATGTAAACTGCATCGAATATACTTGTATTCAATGTGAATACACTGTTATACCATGAGTTTTTACTTCTATATGTAAACTGCATGAAATATACTTGTATTCAATGTGAATACACTGTTATACCATGAGTTTTTACTTCTATATGTAAACAGCATGAAATATACTTGTATTCAATGTGAATACACTGTTATACCATGAGTTTTTACTTCTATATGTAAACTGCATCATGGAATATACTTGTATTCAATGTGAATACACTGTTATACCATGAGTTTTTACTTCTATATATGTAAACTGCATGGAATATACTTGTATTCAATGTGAATACACTGTTATACCATTAGTTTTTACTTCTATATGTAAACTGCATGGAATATACTTGTATTCAATGTGAATACACTGTTATACCATGAGTTTTTACTTCTTATATGTAAACTGCATGGAATATACTTGTATTCAATGTGAATACACTGTTATACCATGAGTTTTTACTTCTATATGTAAACTGCATGGAATATACTTGTATTCAATGTGAATACACTGTTATACCATGAGTTTTTACTTCTATATGTAAACAGCATCAAATATACTTGTATTCAATGTGAATACACTGTTATACCATGAGTTTTTACTTCTATATGTATTAAACTGCATGAAATATACTTGTATTCAATGTGAATACACTGTTATACCATGAGTTTTTACTTCTATATGTAAACTGCATGGAATATACTTGTATTCAATGTGAATACACTGTTATACCATGAGTTTTTACTTCTATATGTAAACTGCATGGAATATACTTGTATTCAATGTGAATACACTGTTATACCATGAGTTTTTACTTCTATATGTAAACTGCATGGAATATACTTGTATTCAATGTGAATACACTGTTATACCTATGAGTTTTTACTTCTATATGTAAACTGCATGGAATATACTTGTATTCAATGTGAATACACTGTTATACCACGAGTTTTTACTTCTATATGTAAACTGCATGGAATATACTTGTATTCAATGTGAATACACTGTTATACCATGAGTTTTTACTTCTATATGTAAACTGCATGAAATATACTTGTATTCAATGTGAATACACTGTTATACCATGAGTTTTTACTTCTATATGTAAACAGCATCAAATATACTTGTATTCAATGTGAATACACTGTTATACCATGAGTTTTTACTTCTATATGTAAACTGCATGGAATATACTTGTATTCAATGTGAATACACTGTTATACCATGAGTTTTTACTTCTATATGTAAACTGCATGGAATATACTTGTATTCAATGTGAATACACTGTTATACCATGAGTTTTTACTTCTATATGTAAACTGCATGGAATATACTTGTATTCAATGTGAATACACTGTTATACCATGAGTTTTTACTTCTATATGTAAACAGCATGAAATATACTTGTATTCAATGTGAATACACTGTTATACCATGAGTTTTTACTTCTATATGTAAACTGCATGGAATATACTTGTATTCAATGTGAATACACTGTTATACCATGAGTTTTTACTTCTATATGTAAACAGCATGAAATATACTTGTATTCAATGTGAATACACTGTTATACCATGAGTTTTTACTTCTATATGTAAACTGCATGAAATATACTTGTATTCAATGTGAATACACTGTTATACCATGAGTTTTTACTTCTATATGTAAACTGCATGGAATATACTTGTATTCAATGTGAATACACTGTTATACCATGAGTTTTTACTTCTATATGTAAACTGCATGGAATATACTTGTATTCAATGTGAATACACTGTTATACTATGAGTTTTTACTTCTATATGTAAACTGCATGGAATATACTTGTATTCAATGTGAATACACTGTTATACCATGAGTTTTTACTTCTATATGTAAACTGCATGGAATATACTTGTATTCAATGTGAATACACTGTTATACCATGAGTTTTTACTTCTATATGTAAACTGCATGGAATATACTTGTATTCAATGTGAATACACTGTTATACCATGAGTTTTTACTTCTATATGTAAACTGCATGGAATATACTTGTATTCAATGTGAATACACTGTTATACCATGAGTTTTTACTTCTATATGTAAACAGCATGGAATATACTTGTATTCAATGTGAATACACTGTTATACCATGAGTTTTTACTTCTATATGTAAACAGCATGAAATATACTTGTATTCAATGTGAATACACTGTTATACCATGAGTTTTTACTTCTATATGTAAACTGCATGGAATATACTTGTATTCAATGTGAATACACTGTTATACCATGAGTTTTTACTTCTATATGTAAACTGCATGAAATATACTTGTATTCAATGTGAATACACTGTTATACCATGAGTTTTTACTTCTATATGTAAACTGCATCAAATATACTTGTATTCAATGTGAATACACTGTTATACCATGAGTTTTTACTTCTATATGTAAACTGCATGGAATATACTTGTATTCAATGTGAATACACTGTTATACCATGAGTTTTTACTTCTATTAATGTAAACTGCATGGAATATACTTGTATTCAATGTGAATACACTGTTATACCATGAGTTTTTACTTCTATATGTAAACAGCATCAAATATACTTGTATTCAATGTGAATACACTGTTATACCATGAGTTTTTACTTCTATATGTAAACTGCATGGAATATACTTGTATTCAATGTGAATACACTGTTATACCATGAGTTTTTACTTCTATATGTAAACTGCATGGAATATATCTTGTATTCAATGTGAATACACTGTTATACCATGAGTTTTTACTTCTATATGTAAACTGCATGGAATATACTTGTATTCAATGTGAATACACTGTTATACCATGAGTTTTTACTTCTATATGTAAACTGCATGGAATATACTTGTATTCAATGTGAATACACTGTTATACCATGAGTTTTTACTTCTATATGTAAACTGCATGGAATATACTTGTATTCAATGTGAATACACTGTTATACCATGAGTTTTTACTTCTATATGTAAACTGCATGGAATATACTTGTATTCAATGTGAATACACTGTTATACCATGAGTTTTTACTTCTATATGTAAACTGCATGGAATATACTTGTATTCAATGTGAATACACTGTTATACCATTAGTTTTTACTTCTATATGTAAACTGCATGGAATTTAATTGTATTCAATGTGAATACACTGTTATACCATGAGTTTTTATTTCTATATGTAAACTGTATGGAATATACTTGTATTCAATGTGAATACACTGTTATACCATGAGTTTTTACTTCTATATGTAAACAGCATCAAATATACTTGTATTCAATGTTAATACACTGTTATACCATGAGTTTTTACTTCTATATGTAAACTGCATGGAATATACTTGTATTCAATGCGAATACACTGTTATACCATGAGTTTTTACTTCTATATGTAAACTGCATGGAATATACTTGTATTCAATGTGAATACACTGTTATACCACGAGTTTTTACTTCTATATGTAAACTGCATGGAATATACTTGTATTCAATGTGAATACACTGTTATACCATGAGTTTTTACTTCTATATGTAAACTGCATGGAATATACTGGTATTCAATGTGATTACACTGTTATACCATGAGTTTTTACTTCTATATCTAAACAGCATGGAATATACTTGTATTCAATGTGAATACACTGTTATACCATGAATTTTTACTTCTATATGTAAACTGCATGGAATATACTTGTATTTAATGTGAATACACTGTTATACCATGAGTTTTTACTTCTATATGTTTTAGAATTACTTCTATAGTTTTTATATGCTTGCCAGAGATGAGCCTCATCACAGTTCATGGCTTCTTTGAAAGACGTCGGTTCAAAGTGTTCTGAGATACTTTCGGTCTCGGCCGCCTTCATGCTTTGGATGACTTTAGGAACGCGGGTGCGGAGTGGGTATCTGCGATTGGCGACGTTTGGAGGATCTTGATCGACAGGATAGTTTTCATTGATGTTTGGTTCAGAGTCATGATCATCATGGTCAACTGTGCCATCATTGTACGTTTTTTCCTTGTTATCGAGCTCTTGGCCTCCAGTACCAGTTGTAGTAGCGTTGTTTTCGTCAGTTTGCATTTCATTCGTAGCTTCATATACTGTTGGTTGTTGGATTGCGTACGGAAAGCCAGGGAGTGACGAGGAGTGCTGTTGATCTGATGGCGCTGGGGATTCTGTTTCGACGAAAACGACATCGAGACTGATTATGACTCTTAGATTATTGAGTGTCAGCACTCGGTATCCGGTTGAGGTGTCATCGTAACCAAGAAAAAGGGCCTTTTCTCCTTTAGGGTCCCATTTGCGCCGTTTTTCGTCTGGAATTTTTACAAAGCATGAGCAGCCAAATTGGCGAAGGTGTGAGATGTTTGGCTTACTACCGTAATATTTCTCGAATGGCGTGACTGATCGAGCGCGTGAAAGAGTCCGATTCAGGGTGTAGACTGAATAGGCAATTGCCTCAGCCCATAGACGAAGAAGGACTTGCTGTGATACTGGAAGTTTCATTCCATACATTGAGCTTCGTGCCAGCTCCACAACTGAACGATTGTCTCGTTCCACACTGCCATTTTGTTGTGGGGAGTATGGGACTGTGTATAAGCGTCGAATGCCCAACTCGTCAACCCAGGTCCAATCACCTCCCTTAAATTCTCCTCCTCCATCTGTCAGAAGGGTTTTAACTATTTTCCCTGTTTCGTTTTGAAAGAAGGGAATGAATAATTTAAATTTACCAGCTGCTTCAGACTTGGTCTTGATGAAATAGACTTTTCGATAGCTGCTGCACTTGTCCTTAAAGAGGACGTAGTATCGTGCACCGCTTAAAGATGGTTCTTGCATGGGACCACCAACGTCGGCCGCGATCAGTTGTCCCACTTCGGCAACTGGTTTTCGGTTAGATGTGGGGAATTCGTTGCGTTTTAGTTTTCCCAGCACGCAGCCTTCACAGACTTCAGGGGTATCACGATTCGTGATGACCATTCCTTCCACTGCGTGGCCTGACGCCATGTCTAGTAGTGTTCTATAGTTGACATGTCCGCAGCGACGATGCCAGATGATGAGAGAAGCCGACGACAGTTTTGAGTTAGCCGCGTAGGCGATGTCTTGTTTTACCTCAGTTATGGCTTTTATGTTCAGTTTGTACAGTGTTTTGCCTGAGCCTTGCTGGCCGTTCATTTCAACAGTGCCATTGAGTTTAAATACGACATCTTTGTCTTCAAATTCGACTTTCTTTCCGGGGATGGTAGTGACTACACCGATTGAGACTAGATTGATTCCAGCAGTTGGCACATAGAGTACGTTTTTGATTATGCCAGTGCGAATCTTATTGTTGACGAACGAGTCGATAACGACGTCGCCGTAACCGTGGACAAGTGCTGTAGCATTGCCGATGCCTTTGATGACCCAGCTACCTGGTGTTACAGCAACAAAGTTTCGTAAGAATTGCTTCTGATCAGTGAGATGTGACGTCGAGCCCGAGTCGGCGTTCCAGACAGTAGCGTCAACTCGGTTTAGGTAGCCAGAGCAGGCTGGGTAACCAAAATCGACTTTCGGTGAGCTGGTGAAAGCAGCGTTCGCGGCATCTTGTCTTGTTCGTTCAGCTGTTGCTCGCTTTCTGCACTCGATGGTTGGATGACTGGCTGCTCCATTAAAACCGTTACTAGTGCAGTAACCACAAGGAGCTCCGCCGTATCTTGGCTTTTTCGCAGCTGGACCTTCGGATGCTCTGGCTCCTGTTGAGGATCCACCGGAGTGTCTTCTATTACCAAAGCCTCCTCTTCCTCGATGGCCTTTGTTTAATTGAGTTCCTCCTCCAGTGTGTGGAGTGCCATGAGAGGCAGTGTAGTAGCTAGCATCTTGTGGTTGAAACATTGCATTCTTAGACTCTTCGTTTAGAATTTTTGATGTGAGCAGAGGAATAGTCTGTTCTTCTTCTGGGAGAGATTCCCATGTAGTTATGAATCCACGAAGATGTGGAGGTAAGGTGTAGATGATTTTAGTGGTGATTTGCAGGAGAGTTGGGGCTTCTCCCATGTTTTTAAGCTGTTCAGCCAGGTTCTCAATTGCTGATATATGAGACATTGCATCGTGTCCTTGTTGATAGTCGTAGTTCATGAATTTTCGTTGGATGACGTAACGATTATTGGCCGAACACTTGTTATGTTGAGACGAAAGCCTAATCCATATCTGATGAGCTCTTTTGCATCCAACCAGAGTGTTTTGAAGTTTCGGCTCAATTGTAGTAAGTAGAATTCGTCTGGCTAGCACATCTTTCTTTTTCCAGTCTCTGATTGCTTCCTCGTTGAGGACTGGACCAACTGCAGGCATTGGTGCTGCTTGTCCTTCGATTGGTGCTGCAGCTTGTAAGATTTCTCGCATCTGTATCAGAGACATGTGCTTTAGAGATTTTTTTTTTGGTTTTTCAATTAAGGATTAAATAGTTCCTTTTTGTAAGAAAAACATGTGCTCGAGCACTCTTTAAGTCATGCTCTTGAGCATTCATTGTCAGACATGTGTTGACTATAGCAACAGGCAAGTCTACAATTGTCGTGAGTTTTACTTGAATGAGAGAAAAATATGTACCTCTGATGGCATTAAGAATGTTCCATCAACTATAGAAGTAACATCGTTCTCTTCAAGTGCTACATCGAGCCCAAGCTTCCAGAGAGGCAGGTTGGTACCGTCAAACGGAATGACATGATCCAGGCTGCTCTTTGAGTACATTTTTATTCAATTATAATAATTAGCGATCAACTGGGCCCATAACCTGTTGTAGCATGATGAATAAAATGAATACATAAACAATTGAGAATGTTTCTCCTTTACTGTATTTGCCATGACGGCTTAACATACCTCTTACAGGAACAGTTAAAAAACACACAAGAGTGACTAGTTTCTTCTTACAGGGCCACACCTTTAGGGTGGGGAAAAATAGAGAGAGTGTTGCTAAACGTTGGCCTGGGTTTCTGCAACCCATAGGGTTTGGCAACTCGAAAAGGCGCACACAAAATTTCTCTGTTCCAACAGTTATACCATGAGTTTTTACTTCTATATGTAAACAGCATCAAATATACTTGTATTCAATGTGAATACACTGTTATACAATGAGTTTTTACTTCTATATGTATACTGCATCAAATATACTTGTATTCAATGTGAATACACTGTTATACCATGAGTTTTTACTTCTATATGTAAACTGCATGGAATATACTTGTATTCAATGTGATTACACTGTTATACCATGAGTTTTTACTTCTATATGTAAACAGCATCAAATATACTTGTATTCAATGTGAATACACTGTTATACCATGAGTTTTTACTTTTATATGTAAACAGCATCAAATAAACTTGTATTCAATGTGAATACACTGTTATACCATGAGTTTTTACTTCTATATGTAAACTGCATCAAATATACTTGTATTCAATGTGAATACACTGTTATACCATGAGTTTTTACTTCTATATGTAAACCGCATCAAATATACTTGTATTCAATGTGAATACACTGTTATACCATTAGTTTTTACTTCTATATGTATACTGCATCAAATATACTTGTATTCAATGTGAATACACTGTTATACCATGAGTTCTTACTTCTATATGTAAACTGCATGGAATATACTTGTATTCAATGTGAATACACTGTTATACCATGAGTTTTTACTTCTATATGTATACTGCATCAAATATACTTGTATTCAATGTGAATACAGTGTTATACCATGAGTTTTTACTTCTATATGTAAACTGCATGGAATATACTTGTATTCAATGTGAATACACTGTTATACCATGAGTTTTTACTTCTATATGTAAACTGCATGGAATATACTTGTATTCAATGTGAATACACTGTTATACCATGAGTTTTTACTTGTATATGTAAACTGCATGGAATATACTTGTATTCAATGTGAATACACTGTTATACCATGAGTTTTTACTTCTATATGTAAACTGCATGGAATATACTTGTATTCAATGTGAATACACTGTTATACCATGAGTTTTTACTTCTATATGTAAACTGCATGTAATATACTTGTATTCAATGTGAATACACTGTTATACCATGAGTTTTTTATTCTATATGTAAACTGCATGAAATACACTTGTATTCAATGTAAATACACTGTTATACCATGAGTTTTTACTTCTATATGTAAACTGCATGGAATATACTTGTATTCAATGTGAATACACTGTTATACCATGAGTTTTTACTTCTATATGTAAACAGCATCAAATATACTTGTATTCAATGTGAATACACTGTTATACCATGAGTTTTTACTTCTATATGTAAACAGCATAAATATACTTGTATTCAATGTGAATACACTGTTATACCATGAGTTTTTACTTCTATATGTAAACTGCATGGAATATACTTGTATTCAATGTGAATACACTGTTATACCATGAGTTTTTACTTCTATATGTAAACTGCATGGAATATACTTGTATTCAATGTGAATACACTGTTATACCATGAGTTTTTACTTCTATATGTAAACAGCATCAAATATACTTGTATTCAATGTGAATACACTGTTATACCATGAGTTTTTACTTCTATATGTAAACTGCATCAAATTTACTTGTATTCAATGTGAATACACTGTTATACCATGAGTTTTTACTTCTATATGTAAACAGCATCAAATATTCTTGTATTCAATGTGAATACACTGTTATACCATGAGTTTTTACTTCTATATGTATACTGCATCAAATATACTTGTATTCAATGTGATTACACTGTTATACCATGAGTTTTTACTTCTATATGTAAACAGCATCAAATATACTTGTATTCAATGTGAATACACTGTTATACCATGAGTTTTTACTTTTATATGTAAACAGCATCAAATAAACTTGTATTCAATGTGAATACACTGTTATACCATGAGTTTTTACTTCTATATGTAAACTGCATCAAATATACTTGTATTCAATGTGAATACACTGTTATACCATGAGTTTTTACTTCTATATGTAAAACGGCATCAAATATACTTGTATTCAATGTGAATACACTGTTATACCATGAGTTTTTACTTCTATATGTATACTGCATCAAATATACTTGTATTCAATGTGAATACACTGTTATACCATGAGTTCTTACTTCTATATGTAAACTGCATGGAATATACTTGTATTCAATGTTAATACACTGTTATACCATGAGTTTTTACTTCTATATGTATACTGCATCAAATATACTTGTATTCAATGTGAATACAGTGTTATACCATGAGTTTTTACTTCTATATGTAAACTGCATGGAATATACTTGTATTCAATGTGAATACACTGTTATACCATGAGTTTTTACTTCTATATGTAAACTGCATGGAATATACTTGTATTCAATGTGAATACACTGTTATACCATGAGTAAATTTACATTTTACTTTATATGTAAACTGCGTATGGAATATACTTGTATTCAATGTGAATACACTGTTATACCATGAGTTTTTACTTCTATATGTAAACTGCATGGAATATACTTGTATTCAATGTGAATACACTGTTATACCATGAGTTTTTACTTCTATATGTAAACAGCATCAAATATACTTGTATTCAATGTGAATACACTGTTATACCATGAGTTTTTACTTCTATATGTAAACAGACAAATATACTTGTATTCAATGTGAATACACTGTTATACCATGAGTTTTTACTTCTATATGTAAACTGCATCAAATATACTTGTATTCAATGTGAATACACTGTTAATTAAAAAACTTAATACACTACATGAGTTTTTACTTCTATATGTAAACTGCATGGAATATACTTGTATTCAATGTGAATACACTGTTATACCATGAGTTTTTACTTCTATATGTAAACTGCATGGAATATACTTGTATTCAATGTGAATACACTGTTATACCATGAGTTTTTACTTCTATATGTAAACTGCATGGAATATATCTTGTATTCAATGTGAATACACTGTTATACCATGAGTTTTTACTTCTATATGTAAACAGCATCAAATATACTTGTATTCAATGTGAATACACTGTTATACCATGAGTTTTTACTTCTATATGTAAACTGCATCAAATATACTTGTATTCAATGTGAATACACTGTTATACCATGAGTTTTTACTTCTATATGTAAAAAAAAACTTATTCAAAACACAAGAGTTTGCATATCAAATATACTAATTTGTATTCAATGTGAATACACTGTTATACCATGAGTTTTTACTTCTATATGTAAACAGCATCAAATATACTTGTATTCAATGTGAATACACTGTTATACCATGAGTTTTTACTTCTATATGTAAACAGCATCAAATATACTTGTATTCAATGTGAATACACTGTTATACCATGAGTTTTTACTTCTATATTATGAAACAGCATCAAATATACTTGTATTCAATGTGAATACACTGTTATACCATGAGTTTTTACTTCTATATGTAAACTGCATGGAATATACTTGTTCAATGTGAATACACTGTTATAGTTTTACTTCTATATGTAAACAGCATCAAATATACTTGTATTCAATGTGAATACACTGTTATACCATGAGTTTTTACTTCTATATGTAAACTGCATCAAATATACTTGTATTCAATGTGAATACACTGTTATACCATGAGTTTTTACTTCTATATGTAAACAGCATCAAATATACTTGTATTCAATGTGAATACACTGTTATACCATGAGTTTTTACTTCTATATGTAAACTGCATCAAATATACTTGTATTCAATGTGAATACACTGTTATACCATGAGTTTTTACTTCTATATGTAAACTGCATGGAATATACTTGTTTTCAATGTGAATACACTGTTATACCATGAGTTTTTACTTCTATCTGTAAACAGCATTAAATATACTTGTATTCAATGTGAATACACTGTTATACCATGAGTTTTTACTTCTATATGTAAACTGCATGGAATATACTTGTATTCAATGTGAATACACTGTTATACCATGAGTTTTTACTTCTATATGTAAACTGCATCAAATATACTTGTATTCAATGTGAATACACTGTTATACCATGAGTTTTTACTTCTATATGTAAACTGCATGGAATATACTTGTATTCAATGTGAATACACTGTTATACCATGAGTTTTTACTTCTATATGTAAACTGCATGGAATATACTTGTATTCAATGTGAATACACTGTTATACCATGAGTTTTTACTTCTATATGTAAACAGCATTAAATATACTTGTATTCAATGTGAATACACTGTTATACCATAGGGGTTTTTACTTCTATATGTAAACAGCATCAAATATACTTGTATTCAAAGTGAATACACTGTTATACCATGAGTTTTTACTTCTATATTATAAACTGCATCAAATATACTTGTATTCAATGTGAATACACTGTTATACCATGAGTTTATACTTCTATATGTAAACTGCATGGAATATACTTGTATTCAATGTGAATACACTGTTATACCATGAGTTTTTACTTCTATATGTAAACAGCATCAAATATACTTGTATTCAATGTGAATACACTGTTATACCATGAGTTTTTACTTCTATATGTAAACAGCATCAAATATACTTGTATTCAATGTGAATACACTGTTATACCATGAGTTTTTACTTCTATATGTAAACTGCATCAAATATACTTGTATTCAATGTGAATACACTGTTATACCATGAGTTTTTACTTCTATATGTAAACAGCATCAAATATACTTGTATTCAATGTGAATACACTGTTATACCATGAGTTTTTACTTCTATATGTAAACTGCATCAAATATACTTGTATTCAATGTGAATACACTGTTATACCATGAGTTTTTACTTCTATATGTAAACTGCATGGAATATACTTGTATTCAATGTGAATACACTGTTATACCATGAGTTTTTACTTCTATATGTATACTGCATCAAATATTCTTGTATTCAATGTGAATACACTGTTATACCATGAGTTTTTACTTCTATATGTAAACTGCATGGAATATACTTGTATTCAATGTGAATACACTGTTATACCATGAGTTTTTACTTCTATATGTAAACTGCATGGAATATACTTGTATTCAATGTGAATACACTGTTATACCATGAGTTTTACTTCTATCTGTAAACAGCATTAAATATACTTGTATTCAATGTGAATACACTGTTATACCATGAGTTTTTACTTCTATATGTAAACTGCATGGAATATACTTGTATTCAATGTGAATACACTGTTATACCATGAGTTTTTATTTCTATATGTAAACAGCATCAAATATACTTGTATTCAATGTGAATACACTGTTATACCATGAGTTTTTACTTCTATATGTATACTGCATCAAATATACTTGTATTCAATGTGAATACACTGTTATACCATGAGTTTTTACTTCTATATGTAAACTGCATGGAATATACTTGTATTCAATGTGAATACACTGTTATACCATGAGTTTTTACTTCTATCTGTAAACAGCATCAAATATACTTGTATTCAATGTGAATACACTGTTATACCATGAGTTTTTACTTCTATATGTAAACTGCATGGAATATACTTGTATTCAATGTGAATACACTGTTATACCATGAGCTTTTACTTCTATCTGTAAACAGCATTAAATATACTTGTATTCAATGTGAATACACTGTTATACCATGAGTTTTTACTTCTATATGTAAACTGCATGGAATATACTTGTATTCAATGTGAATACACTGTTATACCATGAGTTTTTACTTCTATATGTAAACAGCATCAAATATACTTGTATTCAATGTGAATACACTGTTATACCATGAGTTTTTACTTCTATATGTATACTGCATCAAATATACTTGTATTCAATGTGAATACACTGTTATACCATGAGTTTTACTTCTATATGTAAACTGCATGGAATATACTTGTATTCAATGTGAATACACTGTTATACCATGAGTTTTTACTTCTATATCTGTAAACAGCATCAAATATACTTGTATTCAATGTGAATACACTGTTATACCATGAGTTTTTACTTCTATATATATACTGCATCAAATATACTTGTATTCAATGTGAATACACTGTTATAACATGAGTTTTTACTTCTATATATGAAAAGCAT
>NW_025533409.1:0-17643 GCF_020631705.1 Daphnia magna | reverse complement strand
CAGTGCCTGTCTCCACCTGTCTTTCCCTTGCCTTTCTGTGTGTACGTTGAAGGTAATTTGTTTCGTGTCTGTGTCATATAGTTCAATTAATGACTGA
Organism: Daphnia magna; assembly: GCF_020631705.1. NCBI lineage: Eukaryota > Metazoa > Arthropoda > Branchiopoda > Diplostraca > Daphniidae > Daphnia > Daphnia magna. Next base: position 17,546 of record NW_025533409.1, on the reverse strand, counting down.
TTGCCTCCCCCCTCCCTCTCTAGTGAATGTCAGTGCTGGTTGTGTAGTGTGATCCACACCCGCTCAGAGACTAGGTGGAATAACCTAGCCTATGGGGTAAATTTAGTTGTTCAATTGCTTCGTGCATGCCTGAAATTAATTCTTGTTCTTCTTCGTAGTAGTATCATATTCATACCCATACACATATCATTCATCATCAATAGCCATCTTCGAGTCATTACCACTGAGCTCCCGAAACATTTGGTCCTTCGCAGACCGGAGCCTGCAGTCTAGTGAAAAGGGAGGATGGATTCCACAGTTGCAAACGTCCCACTTGCACCGAGTCAAGCCGTGGTACCACCTGGTCCGACGAACGTTCCGTCAACTGCTGCTGCACAGATAACAGCCGGTCCAGCGGGACCACCTTCGGGTCAGTTGGTCCATCCGGGCCAGCTTCGTCTGTCATCGGCACGACTGGGCCAACTAACAACATGCCAGCTCCTGGAGTGCCCCGATTAAATGCAGTCGGTCCAACCGGGTGCTCCATCTGTTCCGCAAGTTCCTCAACCCCCTCCAAAGGCTATAAGCGGTCCAGCGGGGCCCTGGCTAGCGTGACGGTACCTGACACGACGCCTACGAATCCTACGACCACGCGAAGACGTTCACGCGGCCGGAATCTGGTGGCGGGGCCAACGACTACGCCGGACGGAAGTGCCATCAGGGAGGAAGAGGAGCGAGTGAGCAAGGAGAAGCTGATGCGGAAGAATTTGCGGAGGAAGATTTCGATGGCTTGCACAACGATCCAGAAATCCATTGCTGAGCGAGGATCTCGTGGTGCTATTCAACGCTTGCTGAATCACGTGCAACAATTGCTCGTCGAGGCTGAGGAAAACAATACGAGGCTCGCCTCCAGTAGCGTGTCGAAGGACACGGATGAACAATATCGGATCCACCTAACGTACATCCAAGCGGTGGGGATAGTCGAGGAAGACTTTCGTCAGTATCTCGAAGCCCGGGGGGACGACCCATCGACCCGAGCAGGAAGCAGAGCCTGTTCCTCGTCCAGCTCCGTTGTACATCCACTGGTCGGTCTCAGACAGGGATCAGCCGTCCATCAACCAACCAACCGGGTTAACCCAGGGCAAGGGAACAGTACCAGGTCGTCCCAGCAACCGTGCTCCCAGTCCAGCTTCATTGAGCCATATTAGCCGGAGGACAAGCCTTTCCCAGAGAGCCCCACCTGCAACGCCTCGAGCCTCAAGTTCGACTTCAAGGGAGAGGAAAGAAGCTGAGCAGGCGCTACGTCAGTTGAAGACAACCGAAGATCCAGTACTTGACGACGAGGAACAGAGAAAACAGAATGTTAAGGATTGGTGCCGCTCGCAACAATTCTACGATAACAACGAGCCGACAGATGACACGACGCCCGACGGCTGGATCGACCTTTATCGTGACGGGCGGTTACCTCCCCCTCAGCGGTCGAGTACTGGTGCCCGAGCGACCATCAAAGCAGATTTAGGAGATTTCAGCGGACAAGCCTTGCATTGGTTTAATTGGATTGATCTCTTCAAGGCGTTGGTACACGACACTGATCGTGCCGCAGCAGAAAAATTAGCCATTCTCAAGCGCCACCTACGAGGAGATTGTTCGGACATTGTCTACGGACTCGGCGGAGGAGAGACCGCATACGTCGAAGCGCTCTGCCGGCTAAAGGAGACTTATGGGCGGAGGGACGTCATGCGTGCGGCTCTCATTCAGGCCGTCGAAAGGCTGGACATCAGCAAACAGGGACCCAACATCGTTCCGGAGGTTCGCCGAGAAGACTCGAACCTACCTTTTTGATCTCCATCGGATGGAGAAACTGCATCCGTTGACATTATCGATCGGATTTGCCTCAAACTGCCAATCCAGGACAGACTCGCCTGGAACGAAGTTCGGTCTGCCGGCATCGACAAAAGAAATCTAAATATGTTTGGTCGATGGCTCTGCAGCAGAGCATCTGCATATCAAAATGCTCACAGCCTTGCGGCGGAACAAATGGGTGGTGGCCCAGCGAAACAGCACTCAAAATGGAATGCCCGGACCCACTCAACAAATGCAGAGAGCGAAAGAAGAGGAGGCGGAGCTAAGCCAGCTGCAGATTCCGGTGGAAGAAATGGAGGCGCCAAGCCCCGCCCAAAAGCCTACTGCTTCCAGTGTGACGGCCCGCATCATCTGGAAGAATTGTGGAAACTTTAAAAGGCTGTCATCCAAGGACCGGCTATTCTTCTGCATTCGTCATAGGTTATGCTTTTGCTGTTTCAGACCCAAACATTCTACACGTGAATGCCCAACGAAGAGGCCCTGTTCAGTACCCGACTGCAAGCACTGGCACCACGTCCTACTGCATGAAGATGCTGAAACTCAACCAGAGGAGGCTGCACGACCCGCGGCGGCCCGTTCAAATTCAGCCAAGCTCAGGACGGCGGTCGGAATGATCCCGTTGGAGGTTTTCGACATCGACGGAAATATCGTTCGGGCGAACGGCTTTGTAGACGAAGGGAGCGATAGCACTCTCTTCCGAGAAGGCTTTGTTCGACGTCTGCGATTGCAGGGGAGCGCGCAGACACTCACAGTCGACGGTGCCGGTGGAATAGTCAACAAGTACACGTCCCGATGCATCCAGCTGCGGATCAGATTATCTTCCGGCGAGACCATTGACCTTTGCGGATCTACGATGCCGACTGTACGGCCAGCTTGGTGCCTGTCATCGACTGGGAGTTGATGAAGCGGAGATGGAAACATCTGGAGGATCTACCTCTTTACAGCAGCGGGGTCGTGTCGATATTCTCCTAGGTGAGTGATGCCATTCATCTCACAGCAGCTCTCTTGAGACGCGCGTCGGTCGAGACTTCGAGCCCGTTGCCAGTCGGACGAGACTGGGCTGGGTAGTGCGTGGGGTGATTGGCGAGAGAGATGCGGCCAACAACATCAGGAGCCACGCCATATTCGCGACGGACGAGGACGTTGGAGCTTTAGCGCAGCAGATGCGCCGGTTCTGTGACACCGAGGAGTTCGGCACCGAACACCGGATCGCCTGCATCTCCGAAGAGGACAAACAAGCCGTCCAGATCTTTGAATCCGGAGTCCGGAGATTGGAATGCGGATACGAGGTACCGATTACATGGCGAACGGGGAGCCGGCGCTCTCAAACAACAAGGTGTTGGCGCAGAAGAGACTGGACAAGCTTGCTCCGGCGTTTCGACGAAGATGAAACATTCGAAGCGGATTATCAGTGGCCATGGAAAAACTTCACCGAGGGTTACGCACGCGTCGTTGAAGAGGAGAGACTAGGACAACCGGAATACTACCTGGCCCATCACGGCGTACGGAAAGGAAGAGGAGCCGAGTTGTCTTTCGATGCAGCGGCAAAATACCAGGGGTAAGGCGTTGAACGACGCCATTCTCAGCGGACCAGCGCTTCAAGCTCCACTTCCGGCGGTGATTCTAAAATTCCGCGAAGGGGCGGTAGCATGGGCCTCGGATATCGGGGCAATGTTTAGCCGCATACGAATGAGACCGGAAGATTGTCGTTATTTTTCGATTCCTGTGGCAGCGGAAGGGCGAAACGATACCTCATGTCTGCGAGTTTACTCGCCTGCCGTTCGGAGCTACCTGCTCACCCTTTTTAGCCATCAGCGTGACGCGACGGGCAGCGGCCGACTACAGTCAAGATCCGGATGTCCTCATTGCCATCAAATCAAAATTTTACGTGGATGATTATCTCAGTTCGGCGGCTTCGGTCGAGCTAGGTGTAAAGAAGCACGAGCAGTGAGCGACGCGCTCGCGAAGGCGGATCTGCACCTGGAAGGATGGGTCTCGAATTCCCCCGGAATTCAGTCAGGAAATGGCCGCGGACGGCGCAACAACGACCGAACTTTCTCTGAATGGCGTAGAAGCAGAAAAGGTGCTTGGAGTTTGCTGGGAGGCCCAGTCGGACATCCTCACGTTTAAGGTGGACCACATTACCGAAGTCGTCTACACCCGGGTAGGCATCGCCAGCAAGGTTGCGAGTCTTTTTGACCCGCAGGGCATGGCTGCCCCGATGGTGGTGAAAGCCAAAATCAAACTACGTGAGCTCGGCGTGCAGGGATTACAGTGGACGGACCCGGTAGTTGGTGAGAGCCGGAAGTGGTGGGAGAAGTGGTTCGACACGCTCAAACAGCTGAACGCCGTAAAAAATCCCAGATGCTTGTTTCCGCAGGAGATGGCTGATTGAGGAGACGGAACTACACATATTCGGGCGACGCTTCCGAAGAGGCATATGCCGCCGTGGCTTATGTTCGTCAAATCTATCGCGACGGAAGCATCGAGATTCGGCGGAAGTGCGGGCGGTGACGAAGCTCGCACCAAAACAGACCCTATCAGTTCCTAAGTTGGAACTAAACGCAGCGCTGCAAGCGGCCAGACTGGCCAGAACGGTGGAAGGGGCAATGACCCGGAAACTCCGTCGACGCTTCTTCTGGACGGACTCCAGCACCGTGCGGAATTGGATCCGCGCGACAGCAGCGAAATATCAGATGTTCGTGAGCCATCGGGTCGGGGAGATCCAGACCCTCACCGAACCCGAAGAGTGGCGGTTCCTCCCAGGCCGTTTGAACCCGGCAGACGAGGCGACGCGGTCAACCATTGAAGAGGAGGCGTTGTCACCCCCGGTGGTGGGACGGGCCGGACTTCTTACGGCAGACCACGGAGCAGTGGCCGCCAGACCTACCATGGATGACCGTCATCGAAGAAATCCGACCCGTCCGAGTCTGCCAGGTCCCGTGTCGACACACCCACATTGGACTGGGACGGCGTCAGCATAGAGGAGAACGACTTGCCTTTACTCGTCCGGCTGGAAGGGACTTATTTGGAGCTGGTGAGAAGAAGCCAGGTGGAAAGTTTTGCGGAAGACATCGGAGAGACTCCGGAGGAAAGTGGCTCCGGCAAGACTCGCCTTTGCTGTCACTGGCCCCAGTTCTGGGGAAAGACGGAATTCTCCGCCTGGGGGCAGGATCGGCCGGGCGAAGCTCCCGTACGAGCAGCTGCACCGCCCATTCTTTCGGCGTCACACCAGTTTACAATCAAGATTGTGCGTTCGTTCCATGCAGCGTTGAAACACGTGGGAACGGATTACCAGCTCAGCTACATCCGGCAACATTTTTGGATTCCCCCGCGGCCGACAGCTGGTGAAGAAGGTCCGGCGTGAATGTGAAAGATGTCGGCGTGAGCGCGCAAAGCCAGGAGAACAGATGATGGCGGATCTCCCGGCGTCACGTTTGGAGTTCGGATCGCCCCTTTCACGCGGACAGCCTTTGATCTTTTTCGGCCCGCTGGACGTATTACTATCCAGAAACCGGACGGCGAAGAGATGGGGCGTATTGTTCACCTGCCTGGTGACCCGAGCGGTATACCTGGAACTGGTGACCAGTCTTTCATCGGACGACTTCCTGCTCATTCTTCGACGCTTTATCGGCCTGTATGGGCAACCACGCGTTCTCCATACCGACAATGGAACCAATTTCATCGGAGCAGAACGGGAGCTCCGCGAGATGGCGGCAGAGTTATACGAAGATCCGGCGGTCGTCAAGTTTATTCAAACCCACTGCATGGAATGGAAGTTTCAGCCGCCCAGGACTCCGCATTTCGGCGGGCGCACGAATCTCTCGTCAAATCTACCAAACGGGCCTTATACGCAGCGTTGGACGAGGAGAAAAAGGGCCTCCGTCATCCGACGGAGGAAACCCTCCGAACTTTACTGTACGAAATAGCGGGACTGCTCAATGGAAGGCCGTTGACAACCGTCAGCGAGGACCCGGAAGACTTAAGGCCTCTTACTCCAGCGGATTTCTTGAATCGGCCCAATTCCGCTACACCACCAGTCGGAAGTTTCGACGACGCTCTGCCGAGAGAGCATTTCCGGTATCTACAGAGAACGCTGAACCTCTTCTGGGATCAGTGGAAGGGAACATATCTTCCAGTCGCTGGCAGGGCGACAGAAATGGAAGATACCGCAGCCCAACTTCGCCGTCGGAGACGTCGTGCTGGAGGTGGACAAAAATCTGAGGCGCAGTCAGTGGAATCTCGGGCGGATCATCCACGTCTTCCCCGGGCCCGATGGATTAGTGCGAGCAGTGGACGTCCGCTTTGACCGAGGCGTCTTCCGTCGGGGAATAAACACGCTGGCTCTGCTGGAGTCAGCATCCGTCGAGTCCAGTCCGGATGCGACGGATGCGGGGGAGAATGGTGCGGCGCCAGCTTAAGTTTTCGCCACGAGAGGGACGGCCTCGCATGTCGTTTGTCTTTTGTCACCTTGCTTGCCCTTTGTCCCTCCTGTCATTCCGCGTTTTAGATGATGTAATGGCGTTTTGCTCACGTCACATGGTCAGTGTCGCACTTATTTGTCCATCACCTTTGATTGTGTAGTGTTGTGGTGATCGCTTCTACTAGGTATGTCTTTTGTACGTGTGATTTGTATTGTAGTCGATGTTATATTTTGCTATTGTGTCTACTAGAATATTGGCCAGACCTAGGTCTGGGGTGAAACGTCTGTCAGGCAGCCTTCGTGCTCGTCTCCACCTGTCTTTCCCTTGCTTTCTGTGTGTACGTTGAAGGTAATTTGTTTCGTGTCTGTGTCATATAGTTCAATTAATGACTGATTGCCTCCCCCCCTCCCTCTAGTGAATGTCAGTGCTGGTTGTGTGAGTGTGATCCACACCCGCTCAGAGACTAGGTGGAATAACCTAGCCTATGAGGTAATTTAGTTGTTCAATTGCTTCGTACTTGCCTGAAATTAATTCTTGTTCTTCTTCGTGTAGTATCATATTCATACCCATACACATATCATTCATCATCAATAGCCATCTTCGAGTCATTACCACTGAGCTCCCGAAACAAACAGTGTATTCACATTGAATACAAGTATATTTGATGCTGTTTACATATAGAACTAAAAACTCATGGTATAACAGTGTATTCACATTGAATACAAGTATATTCCATGCAGTTTACATATAGAAGTAAAAACTCATGGTATAACAGTGTATTCACATTGAATACAAGTATATTTGATGCTGTTTACATATAGAACTAAAAATTCATGGTATAACAGTGTATTCACATTGAATACAAGTATATTCCATGCAGTTTACATATAGAAGTAAAAACTCATGGTATAACAGTGTATTCACATTGAATACAAGTATATTCCATGCAGTTTACATATAGAAGTAAAAACTCATGGTATAACAGTGTATTCACATTGAATACAAGTATATTCGATGCTGTTTACATATAGAACTAAAAACTCATGGTATAACAGTGTATTCACATTGAATACAAGTATATTCCATGCAGTTTACATATAGAAGTAAAAACTCATGGTATAACAGTGTATTCACATTGAATACAAGTATATTTGATGCTGTTTACATATAGAACTAAAAACTCATGGTATAACAGTGTATTCACATTGAATACAAGTATATTCCATGCAGTTTACATATAGAAGTAAAAACTCATGGTATAACAGTGTATTCACATTGAATACAAGTATATTCGATGCTGTTTACATATAGAAGTAAAAACTCATGGTATAACAGTGTATTCACATTGAATACAAGTATATTCCATGCAGTTTACATATAGAAGTAAAAACTCATGGTATAACAGTGTATTCACATTGAATACAAGTATATTCCATGCAGTTTACATATAGAAGTAAAAACTCATGGTATAACAGTGTATTCACATTGAATACAAGTATATTCCATGCAGTTTACATATAGAAGTAAAAACTCATGGTATAACAGTGTATTCACATTGAATACAAGTATATTCCATGCAGTTTACATATAGAACTAAAAACTCATGGTATAACAGTGTATTCACATTGAATACAAGTATATTCCATGCAGTTTACATATAGAAGTAAAAACTCATGGTATAACAGTGTATTCACATTGAATACAAGTATATTTGATGCTGTTTACATATAGAACTAAAAACTCATGGTATAACAGTGTATTCACATTGAATACAAGTATATTCCATGCAGTTTACATATAGAAGTAAAAACTCATGATATAACAGTGTATTCACATTGAATACAAGTATATTCCATGCAGTTTACATATAGAAGTAAAAACTCATGGTATAACAGTGTATTCACATTGAATACAAGTATATTTGATGCTGTTTACATATAGAACTAAAAACTCATGGTATAACAGTGTATTCACATTGAAAAGAAATAGTTTACATATAGAAGTATATTCCATTGAATAAAAAAAAATCAGTTTACATATAGAAGTAAAAACTCATGGTATAACAGTGTATTCACATTGAATACAAGTATATTTGATGCTGTTTACATATAGAACTAAAAACTCATGGTATAACAGTGTATTCACATTGAATACAAGTATATTCCATGCAGTTTACATATAGAAGTAAAAACTCATGGTATAACAGTGTATTCACATTGAATACAAGTATATTCCATGCAGTTTACATATAGAAGTAAAAACTCATGGTATAACAGTGTATTCACATTGAATACAAGTATATTTGATGCTGTTTACATATAGAACTAAAAACTCATGGTATAACAGTGTATTCACATTGAATACAAGTATATTTGATGCTGTTTACATATAGAACTAAAAACTCATGGTATAACAGTGTATTCACATTGAATACAAGTATATTCCATGCTGTTTACATATAGAAGTAAAAACTCATGGTATAACAGTGTATTCACATTGAATACAAGTATATTTGATGCTGTTTACATATAGAACTAAAAACTCATGGTATAACAGTGTATTCACATTGAATACAAGTATATTCCATGCTGTTTACATATAGAAGTAAAAACTCATGGTATAACAGTGTATTCACATTGAATACAAGTATATTTGATGCTGTTTACATATAGAACTAAAAACTCATGGTATAACAGTGTATTCACATTGAATACAAGTATATTCCATGCTGTTTACATATAAGAACTAAAAACTCATGGTATAACAGTGTATTCACATTGAATACAAGTATATTCCATGCAGTTTACATATAGAAGTAAAAACTCATGGTATAACAGTGTATTCACATTGAATACAAGTATATTTGATGCTGTTTACATATAGAACTAAAAACTCATGGTATAACAGTGTATTCACATTGAATACAAGTATATTCCATGCAGTTTACATATAGAAGTAAAAACTCATGGTATAACAGTGTATTCACATTGAATACAAGTATATTTGATGCTGTTTACATATAGAACTAAAAACTCATGGTATAACAGTGTATTCACATTGAATACAAGTATATTCCATGCAGTTTACATATAGAAGTAAAAACTCATGGTATAACAGTGTATTCACATTGAATACAAGTATATTTGATGCTGTTTACATATAGAACTAAAAACTCATGGTATAACAGTGTATTCACATTGAATACAAGTATATTCCATGCAGTTTACATATAGAAGTAAAAACTCATGGTATAACAGTGTATTCACATTGAATACAAGTATATTTGATGCTGTTTACATATAGAACTAAAAACTCATGGTATAACAGTGTATTCACATTGAATACAAGTATATTCCATGCAGTTTACATATAGAAGTAAAAACTCATGGTATAACAGTGTATTCACATTGAATACAAGTATATTTGATGCTGTTTACATATAGAACTAAAAACTCATGGTATAACAGTGTATTCACATTGAATACAAGTATATTCCATGCAGTTTACATATAGAAGTAAAAACTCATGGTATAACAGTGTATTCACATTGAATACAAGTATATTCCATGCAGTTTACATATAGAACTAAAAACTCATGGTATAACAGTGTATTCACATTGAATACAAGTATATTTGATGCTGTTTACATATAGAACTAAAAACTCATGGTATAACAGTGTATTCACATTGAATACAAGTATATTCCATGCAGTTTACATATAGAAGTAAAAACTCATGGTATAACAGTGTATTCACATTGAATACAAGTATATTCCATGCAGTTTACATATAGAAGTAAAAACTCATGGTATAACAGTGTATTCACATTGAATACAAGTATATTTGATGCTGTTTACATATAGAACTAAAAACTCATGGTATAACAGTGTATTCACATTGAATACAAGTATATTCCATGCAGTTTACATATAGAAGTAAAAACTCATGGTATAACAGTGGTGCGGCGCCAGCTTAAGTTTTCGCCACGAGAGGGACGGCCTCGCATGTCGTTTGTCTTTTGTCACCTTGCTTGCCCTTTGTCCCTCCTGTCATTCCGCGTTTTAGATGATGTAATGGCGTTTTGCTCACGTCACATGGTCAGTGTCGCACTTATTTGTCCATCACCTTTGATTGTGTAGTGTTGTGGTGATCGCTTCTACTAGGTATGTCTTTTGTACGTGTGATTTGTATTGTAGTCGATGTTATATTTTGCTATTGTGTCTACTAGAATATTGGCCAGACCTAGGTCTGGGGTGAAACGTCTGTCAGGCAGCCTTCGTGCTCGTCTCCACCTGTCTTTCCCTTGCTTTCTGTGTGTACGTTGAAGGTAATTTGTTTCGTGTCTGTGTCATATAGTTCAATTAATGACTGATTGCCTCCCCCCCTCCCTCTAGTGAATGTCAGTGCTGGTTGTGTGAGTGTGATCCACACCCGCTCAGAGACTAGGTGGAATAACCTAGCCTATGAGGTAATTTAGTTGTTCAATTGCTTCGTACTTGCCTGAAATTAATTCTTGTTCTTCTTCGTGTAGTATCATATTCATACCCATACACATATCATTCATCATCAATAGCCATCTTCGAGTCATTACCACTGAGCTCCCGAAACATTTGGTCCTTCGAACCGGAGCCTGCAGTCTAGTGAAAAGGGAGGATGGATTCCACAGTTGCAAACGTCCCACTTGCACCGAGTCAAGCCGTGGTACCACCTGGTCCGACGAACGTTCCGTCAACTGCTGCTGCACAGATAACAGCCGGTCCAGCGGGACCACCTTCGGGTCCAGTTGGTCCATCCGGGCCAGCTTCGTCTGTCATCGGCACGACTGGGCCAACTAACAACATGCCAGCTCCTGGAGTGCCCCGATTAAATGCAGTCGGTCCAACGGGTGCTCCATCTGTTCCGCAAGTTCCTCAACCCCCTCCAAAGGCTATAAGCGGTCCAGCGGGGCCCCTGGCTAGCGTGACGGTACCTGACACGACGCCTACGAATCCTACGACCACGCGAAGACGTTCACGCGGCCGGAATCTGGTGGCAGGGCCAACGACTACGCCGGACGGAAGTGCCATCAGGGAGGAAGAGGAGCGAGTGAGCAAGGAGAAGCTGATGCGGAAGAATTTGCGGAGGAAGATTTCGATGGCTTGCACAACGATCCAGAAATCCATTGCTGAGCGAGGATCTCGTGGTGCTATTCAACGCTTGCTGAATCACGTGCAACAATTGCTCGTCGAGGCTGAGGAAAAACAATACGAGGCTCGCCTCCAGTAGCGTGTCGAAGGACACGGATGAACAATATCGGATCCACCTAACGTACATCCAAGCGGTGGGGATAGTCGAGGAAGACTTTCGTCAGTATCTCGAAGCCCGGGGGGACGACCCATCGACCCGAGCAGGAAGCAGAGCCTGTTCCTCGTCCAGCTCCGTTGTACATCCACTGGTCGGTCTCAGACAGGGATCAGCCGTCCATCAACCAACCAACCGGGTTAACCCAGGGCAAGGAACAGTACCAGGTCGTCCCAGCAACCGTGCTCCCAGTCCAGCTTCATTGAGCCATATTAGCCGGAGGACAAGCCTTTCCCAGAGAGCCCCACCTGCAACGCCTCGAGCCTCAAGTTCGACTTCAAGGGAGAGGAAAGAAGCTGAGCAGGCGCTACGTCAGTTGAAGACAACCGAAGATCCAGTACTTGACGACGAGGAACAGAGAAAACAGAATGTTAAGGATTGGTGCCGCTCGCAACAATTCTACGATAACAACGAGCCGACAGATGACACGACGCCCGACGGCTGGATCGACCTTTATCGTGACGGGCGGTTACCTCCCCCTCAGCGGTCGAGTACTGGTGCCCGAGCGACCATCAAAGCAGATTTAGGAGATTTCAGCGGACAAGCCTTGCATTGGTTTAATTGGATTGATCTCTTCAAGGCGTTGGTACACGACACTGATCGTGCCGCAGCAGAAAAATTAGCCATTCTCAAGCGCCACCTACGAGGAGATTGTTCGGACATTGTCTACGGACTCGGCGGAGGAGAGACCGCATACGTCGAAGCGCTCTGCCGGCTAAAGGAGACTTATGGGCGGAGGGACGTCATGCGTGCGGCTCTCATTCAGGCCGTCGAAAGGCTGGACATCAGCAAACAGGACCCAACATCGTTCCGGAGGTTCGCCGAGAAGACTCGAACCTACCTTTTTGATCTCCATCGGATAGGAGAAACTGCATCCGTTGACATTATCGATCGGATTTGCCTCAAACTGCCAATCCAGGACAGACTCGCCTGGAACGAAGTTCGGTCTGCCGGCATCGACAAAAGAAATCTAAATATGTTTGGTCGATGGCTCTGCAGCAGAGCATCTGCATATCAAAATGCTCACAGCCTTGCGGCGGAACAAATGGGTGGTGGCCCAGCGAAACAGCACTCAAAATGGAATGCCCGGACCCACTCAACAAATGCAGAGAGCGAAAGAAGAGGAGGCGGAGCTAAGCCAGCTGCAGATTCCGGTGGAAGAAATGGAGGCGCCAAGCCCCGCCCAAAAGCCTACTGCTTCCAGTGTGACGGCCCGCATCATCTGGAGAATTGTGGAAACTTTAAAAGGCTGTCATCCAAGGACCGGCTATTCTTCTGCATTCGTCATAGGTTATGCTTTTGCTGTTTCAGACCCAAACATTCTACACGTGAATGCCCAACGAAGAGGCCCTGTTCAGTACCCGACTGCAAGCACTGGCACCACGTCCTACTGCATGAAGATGCTGAAACTCAACCAGAGGAGGCTGCACGACCCGCGGCGGCCCGTTCAAATTCAGCCAAGCTCAGGACGGCGGTCGGAATGATCCCGTTGGAGGTTTTCGACATCGACGGAAATATCGTTCGGGCGAACGGCTTTGTAGACGAAGGGAGCGATAGCACTCTCTTCCGAGAAGGCTTTGTTCGACGTCTGCGATTGCAGGGGAGCGCGCAGACACTCACAGTCGACGGTGCCGGTGGAATAGTCAACAAGTACACGTCCCGATGCATCCAGCTGCGGATCAGATTATCTTCCGGCGAGACCATTGACCTTTGCGGATCTACGATGCCGACTGTGGCCAGCTTGGTGCCTGTCATCGACTGGGAGTTGATGAAGCGGAGATGGAAACATCTGGAGGATCTACCTCTTTACAGCAGCGGGGGTCGTGTCGATATTCTCCTCGGGAGTGATGCCATTCATCTCACAGCAGCTCTTGAGACGCGCGTCGGTCGAGACTTCGAGCCCGTTGCCAGTCGGACGAGACTGGGCTGGGTAGTGCGTGGGGTGATTGGCGAGAGAGATGCGGCCAACAACATCAGGAGCCACGCCATATTCGCGACGGACGAGGACGTTGGAGCTTTAGCGCAGCAGATGCGCCGGTTCTGTGACACCGAGGAGTTCGGCACCGAACACCGGATCGCCTGCATCTCCGAAGAGGACAAACAAGCCGTCCAGATCTTTGAATCCGGAGTCCGGAGATTGGAATGCGGATACGAGGTACCGATTACATGGCGAACGGGGGAGCCGGCGCTCTCAAACAACAAGGTGTTGGCGCAGAAGAGACTGACAAGCTTGCTCCGGCGTTTCGACGAAGATGAAACATTCGAAGCGGATTATCGAGTGGCCATGGAAAAAAACTTCACCGAGGGTTACGCACGCGTCGTTGAAGAGGAGAGACTAGGACAACCGGAATACTACCTGGCCCATCACGGCGTACGGAAAGGGAAGAAGACCCGAGTTGTCTTCGATGCAGCGGCAAAATACCAGGGTAAGGCGTTGAACGACGCCATTCTCAGCGGACCAGCGCTTCAAGCTCCACTTCCGGCGGTGATTCTAAAATTCCGCGAAGGGGCGGTAGCATGGGCCTCGGATATCGGGGCAATGTTTAGCCGCATACGAATGAGACCGGAAGATTGTCGTTATTTTCGATTCCTGTGGCAGCGGAAGGGCGAAACGATACCTCATGTCTGCGAGTTTACTCGCCTGCCGTTCGGAGCTACCTGCTCACCCTTTTTAGCCATCAGCGTGACGCGACGGGCAGCGGCCGACTACAGTCAAGATCCGGATGTCCTCATTGCCATCAAATCAAAATTTTACGTGGATGATTATCTCAGTTCGGCGGCTTCGGTCGAGCTAGGTGTAAAAGAAGCACGAGCAGTGAGCGACGCGCTCGCGAAGGCGGATCTGCACCTGGAAGGATGGGTCTCGAATTCCCCCGAATTCAGTCAGGAAATGGCCGCGGACGGCGCAACAACGACCGAACTTTCTCTGAATGGCGTAGAAGCAGAAAAGGTGCTTGGAGTTTGCTGGGAGGCCCAGTCGGACATCCTCACGTTTAAGGTGGACCACATTACCGAAGTCGTCTACACCCGGGTAGGCATCGCCAGCAAGGTTGCGAGTCTTTTTGACCCGCAGGGCATGGCTGCCCCGATGGTGGTGAAAGCCAAAATCAAACTACGTGAGCTCGGCGTGCAGGGATTACAGTGGACGGACCCGGTAGTTGGTGAGAGCCGGAAGTGGTGGGAGAAGTGGTTCGACACGCTCAAACAGCTGAACGCCGTAAAAATTCCCAGATGCTTGTTTCCGCAGGAGTGGCTGATTGAGGAGACGGAACTACACATATTCGGGGACGCTTCCGAAGAGGCATATGCCGCCGTGGCTTATGTTCGTCAAATCTATCGCGACGGAAGCATCGAGATTCGGCAAGTGCGGGCGGTGACGAAGCTCGCACCAAAACAGACCCTATCAGTTCCTAAGTTGGAACTAAACGCAGCGCTGCAAGCGGCCAGACTGGCCAGAACGGTGGAAGGGGCAATGACCCGGAAACTCCGTCGACGCTTCTTCTGGACGGACTCCAGCACCGTGCGGAATTGGATCCGCGCGACAGCAGCGAAATATCAGATGTTCGTGAGCCATCGGGTCGGGGAGATCCAGACCCTCACCGAACCCGAAGAGTGGCGGTTCCTCCCAGGCCGTTTGAACCCGGCAGACGAGGCGACGCGGTCAACCATTGAAGAGGAGGCGTTGTCACCCCGGTGGTGGGACGGGCCGGACTTCTTACGGCAGACCACGGAGCAGTGGCCGCCAGACCTACCATGGATGACCGTCATCGAAGAAATCCGACCCGTCCGAGTCTGCCAGGTCCGTGTCGACACACCCACATTGGACTGGGACGGCGTCAGCATAGAGGAGAACGACTTGCCTTTACTCGTCCGGCTGGAAGGGACTTATTTGGAGCTGGTGAGAAGAAGCCAGGTGGAAAGTTTTGCGGAAGACATCGAGAGACTCCGGAGGGGAAAGTGGCTCCGGCAAGACTCGCCTTTGCTGTCACTGGCCCCAGTTCTGGGGAAAGACGGAATTCTCCGCCTAGGGGGCAGGATCGGCCGGGCGAAGCTCCCGTACGAGCAGCTGCACCCGCCCATTCTTTCGGCGTCACACCAGTTTACAATCAAGATTGTGCGTTCGTTCCATGCAGCGTTGAAACACGTGGGAACGGATTACCAGCTCAGCTACATCCGGCAACATTTTTGGATTCCCCGCGGCCGACAGCTGGTGAAGAAGGTCCGGCGTGAATGTGAAAGATGTCGGCGTGAGCGCGCAAAGCCAGGAGAACAGATGATGGCGGATCTCCCGGCGTCACGTTTGGAGTTCGGATCGCCCCCTTTCACGCGGACAGCCTGTGATCTTTTCGGCCCGCTGGACGTATTACTATCCAGAAACCGGACGGCGAAGAGATGGGGCGTATTGTTCACCTGCCTGGTGACCCGAGCGGTATACCTGGAACTGGTGACCAGTCTTTCATCGGACGACTTCCTGCTCATTCTTCGACGCTTTATCGGCCTGTATGGGCAACCACGCGTTCTCCATACCGACAATGGAACCAATTTCATCGGAGCAGAACGGGAGCTCCGCGAGATGGCGGCAGAGTTATACGAAGATCCGGCGGTCGTCAAGTTTATTCAAACCCACTGCATGGAATGGAAGTTTCAGCCGCCCAGGACTCCGCATTTCGGCGGGGCGCACGAATCTCTCGTCAAATCTACCAAACGGGCCTTATACGCAGCGTTGGACGAGGAGAAAAAGGGCCTCCGTCATCCGACGGAGGAAACCCTCCGAACTTTACTGTACGAAATAGCGGGACTGCTCAATGGAAGGCCGTTGACAACCGTCAGCGAGGACCCGGAAGACTTAAGGCCTCTTACTCCAGCGGATTTCTTGAATCGGCCCAATTCCGCTACACCACCAGTCGGAAGTTTCGACGACGCTCTGCCGAGAGAGCATTTCCGGTATCTACAGAGAACGCTGAACCTCTTCTGGGATCAGTGGAAGGGAACATATCTTCAGTCGCTGGCAGGGCGACAGAAATGGAAGATACCGCAGCCCAACTTCGCCGTCGGAGACGTCGTGCTGGAGGTGGACAAAAATCTGAGGCGCAGTCAGTGGAATCTCGGGCGGATCATCCACGTCTTCCCCGCGGCCCGATGGATTAGTGCGAGCAGTGGACGTCCGCTTTGACCGAGGCGTCTTCCGTCGGGGAATAAACACGCTGGCTCTGCTGGAGTCAGCATCCGTCGAGTCCAGTCCGGATGCGACGGATGCGGGGAGAATGGTGCGGCGCCAGCTTAAGTTTTCGCCACGAGAGGGACGGCCTCGCATGTCGTTTGTCTTTTGTCACCTTGCTTGCCCTTTGTCCCTCCTGTCATTCCGCGTTTTAGATGATGTAATGGCGTTTTGCTCACGTCACATGGTCAGTGTCGCACTTATTTGTCCATCACCTTTGATTGTGTAGTGTTGTGGTGATCGCTTCTACTAGGTATGTCTTTTGTACGTGTGATTTGTATTGTAGTCGATGTTATATTTTGCTATTGTGTCTACTAGAATATTGGCCAGACCTAGGTCTGGGGTGAAACGTCTGTCAGGCAGCCTTCGTGCTCGTCTCCACCTGTCTTTCCCTTGCTTTCTGTGTGTACGTTGAAGGTAATTTGTTTCGTGTCTGTGTCATATAGTTCAATTAATGACTGATTGCCTCCCCCCTCCCTCTAGTGAATGTCAGTGCTGGTTGTGTGAGTGTGATCCACACCCGCTCAGAGACTAGGTGGAAAACCTAGCCTATGAGGTAATTTAGTTGTTCAATTGCTTCGTACTTGCCTGAAATTAATTCTTGTTCTTCTTCGTGTAGTATCATATTCATACCCATACACATATCATTCATCATCAATAGCCATCTTCGAGTCATTACCACTGAGCTCCCGAAACAAACAGTGTATTCACATTGAATACAA
>NW_025533408.1:0-17665 GCF_020631705.1 Daphnia magna | reverse complement strand
AACGGCATCAAGAATATACTTGTATTCAATGTGAATACACTGTTATACCATGAGTTTTTAGTTCTATATGTAAACAGCATCAAATATACTTGTATTCAATGTGAATACACTGTTATACCATGAGTTTTTACTTCTATATGTAAACAGCATCAAATATACTTGTATTCAATGTAAATACACTGTTATACCATGAGTTTTAGTTCTATATGTAAACTGCATGGAATATACTTGTATTCAATGTGAATACACTGTTATACCATGAGTTTTTAGTTCTATATGTAAACAGCATCAAATATACTTGTATTCAATGTGAATACACTGTTATACCATGAGTTTTTAGTTCTATATGTAAACAGCATCAAATATACTTGTATTCAATGTGAATACACTGTTATACCATGAGTTTTTACTTCTATATGTAAACTGCATGGAATATACTTGTATTCAATGTGAATACACTGTTATACCATGAGTTTTTAGTTCTATATGTAAACAGCATAAAATATACTTGTATTCAATGTGAATACACTGTTATACCATGAGTTTTTACTTCTATATGTAAACTAAGCAGAATATACTTGTATTCAATGTGAATACACTGTTATACCATGAGTTTTTAGTTCTATATGTAAACAGCATCAAATATACTTGTATTCAATGTGAATACACTGTTATACCATGAGTTTTTACTTCTATATGTAAACTGCATGGAATATACTTGTATTCAATGTGAATACACTGTTATACCATGAGTTTTTAGTTCTATATGTAAACAGCATCAAATATACTTGTATTCAATGTGAATACACTGTTATACCATGAGTTTTTACTTCTATATTATAAAACTGCATGAGATACTTGTATTCAATGTGAATACACTGTTATACCATGAGTTTTTACTTCTATATGTAAACTGCATGGAATATACTTGTATTCAATGTGAATACACTGTTATACCATGAGTTTTTAGTTCTATATGTAAACAGCATCAAATATACTTGTATTCAATGTGAATACACTGTTATACCATGAGTTTTTACTTCTATATGTAAACTGCATGGAATATACTTGTATTCAATGTGAATACACTGTTATACCATGAGTTTTTAGTTCTATATGTAAACAGCATCAAATATACTTGTATTCAATGTGAATACACTGTTATACCATGAGTTTTTACTTCTATATGTAAACTGCATGGAATATACTTGTATTCAATGTGAATACACTGTTATACCATGAGTTTTTACTTCTATATGTAAACTGCATGGAATATACTTGTATTCAATGTGAATACACTGTTATACCATGAGTTTTTACTTCTATATGTAAACTGCATGAAATATACTTGTATTCAATGTGAATACACTGTTATACCATGAGTTTTTAGTTCTATACTAAAAACAGCATCAAATATACTTGTATTCAATGTGAATACACTGTTATACCATGAGTTTTTATCTGTATACGTAAACCGCATGGAATATACTTGTATTCAATGTGAATACACTGTTATACCATGAGTTTTTACTTCTATATGTAAACGCATGGAATATACTTGTATTCAATGTGAATACACTGTTATACCATGAGTTTTTAGTTCTATATGTAAACAGCATCAAATATACTTGTATTCAATGTGAATACACTGTTATACCATGAGTTTTTACTTCTATATGTAAACTGCATCAAATATACTTGTATTCAATGTGAATACACTGTTATACCATGAGTTTTTAGTTCTATATGTAAACAGCATCAAATATACTTGTATTCAATGTGAATACACTGTTATACCATGAGTTTTTACTTCTATATGTAAACTGCATGGAATATACTTGTATTCAATGTGAATACACTGTTATACCATGAGTTTTTACTTCTATATGTAAACTGCATGGAATATACTTGTATTCAATGTGAATACACTGTTATACCATGAGTTTTTAGTTCTATATGTAAACAGCATCAAATATACTTGTATTCAATGTGAATACACTGTTATACCATGAGTTTTTGCTTCTATATGTAAACTGCATGAAATATACTTGTATTCAATGTGAATACACTGTTATACCCATGAGTTTTTACTTCTATATGTAAACAGCATGAAATATACTTGTATTCAATGTGAATACACTGTTATACCATGAGTGTTTTAGTTCTATATGTAAACCAGCATCAAATATACTTGTATTCAATGTGAATACACTGTTATACCATGAGTTTTTACTTCTATATGTAAACTGCATGGAATATACTTGTATTCAATGTGAATACACTGTTATACCATGAGTTTTTAGTTCTATATGTAAACTGCATGGAATATACTTGTATTCAATGTGAATACACTGTTATACCATGAGTTTTTACTTCTATATGTAAACTGCATGGAATATACTTGTATTCAATGTGAATACACTGTTATACCATGAGTTATTACTTCTATATGTAAACTGTAGAATATATTTTTTTTTAAAATGAATACTGTATTGACTCCGCAGACGACGAGTCAAGCAGACGACGCTGAGAGGAGCAAGGGAGTCAGTCTTGGCTAGCTAGTGTATTCATCACGTTGTGCTCTCGTCCCCTCCTGACTCGAATCGAGGTAATACACTGTTTACCCCCATCACGCTGGTCTAAACATGGCGCAGTTGGTGCTTACCTATTTCTCTCGACCTTGAGGTGGTCCTAACCGTGTTGATTTAATATCCTAGTTGTTTCTTTCGTGTTTTCGCCGGCAAACGTTCACCTCACGTGGCGCCGCACATTTCGGCCGCTAGGTGCGCAACACCAAAGTCCAGCTCCCACCGGTTAATATTGCCCCCCTCCCAACAGCTAACGTATTGTACAATCGAGTTGACGAGCAACGTTTTATTCCCTTCACAGCGTGTCGGAATTCAAGCTTTCTCTCCCGTTGACCGCCATCGTCAAACCGGGCCTCACACGCGACAACGGTGACGCTGTTCCCGCCATTCGCAGCTTTCCGCGGTAGTTACCCCACGCCCCCGCCAGGAGCGCCGCAAGGTACACACCACAGCATTGCTTTTGCTTTTCATTCGATTCCGTGAGCCATCACGCCAATCCAGCATCACAGCCGAGTGACTTACCATTGTGGCACTTTAACAATCTCAGGCAACGAGATTATCGACTATGGCCAACGCAATAGCAGCAGCAGCCGCGGCAGCAGCAGCCGCAGCAGCCCATCAAGCACCACCAGTCAATCCACCAAGGGCGTTTAAGCCTTACGGCTCACCACCACCGTTTGACCTGGAAGCTGAACGCGATTCCTTTCCGGTATGGGAAGAAAGATGGAACATCTTTTTGGCCCTGTCCACAATAGATGAAGTACTCGACGCTGCCCCGCACGCCCCGCCTACAAAACGAACCAACTGAAATCGTGCCTGTCAACCGCTACGTTGCAGGCCGTTCTATCAGCGGGGCTTACGGCAGCCCAACTGGCAGACCATCTTGAAATCATCAACCTTCTCCGCACCCGCTGCAACGCCGGTCGAAATCGGCACGTATGGCGACACCAGTTCGCGTTATGCTTCCAGCTGCCCAATCAATCAGCGGATAACTGGCTATGCAACCTTCGCGACATCAGCCGCAAATGCGACTTTGGATCAGACTGCTGTGCCCGATGCGAACCAACTCGCATCCTGGGCCAACTGATTTCCGGCGTAGCAGACAACACAGTCCGCATCAAGCTATTAGAACTAGGTGACGCACTTACCCTCGATCAGGCGCTCACCATACTCCGATCGGCCGAAACATCTCGCCTGCAGGCCGCGTCACTTCAACAAAGCGACCACGCTATCAACGCTATCCGCCGCTCCGCTTATAAATCCAGCAAGTCACCAACGCGCGACGACAAACAGACACGTTTTGCATCGGACAACAAGTCTCGCGGCCGTACGTCTGCTCCATGCCGATATTGTGGCGGGCCCCGACGACACGGCACAACTCAGTGCCCGGCGTTCGGGAAAATCTGCGACAATTGCGGAAAAGACAACCACTTTGCGTCGGTGTGTGAGAGCGAACCCAAGAATGTGGGCAGCATTCACGTTCAACGAGTGGCAGCGATCACCGAGGAGGAGTCAGTGGCCATTAGCATCGCGGCCCATCCAAATGGGCCAACAGTGACCACCCGAGGGCTACCAGACACCGGCTCTCAATTAGATGCCATCCCACACTCGCTCTACCGTATTTCATTCCCAGATATTCCACTTCGCCCAGGGGTTGCAGCTCGCACCGCCACGGGAAACGCTATCACGTGCGTCGGATCATTCGCCGCAACAGTCGATTGGCTAGCAGACGACGGGGTGTCCCGCCCGGTCGCCACCACCCTATACGTGCTGGAAGACCTACAACAGCCAGTACTCTGCTCAGAGACTCAGAGAAAACTAGGCATGCTCCACTCCAAATACCCGCACGCCCGCATCAACCACATAACCGCTAGACCCACGTTCCAGCCATCGGAGGCGCAGAAAGAAGCGGACCTGGCGTCACTCATGGCAGAAGTCCCACGCGTGTTTGATGGAGTCTGTCGGGTGATGGCTGGACCTCCTTGCCACTTTGTGTTGAAAGAAGGAGCAGTCCCCGTGAAAATTCGTGGCTCCCGCCCGATATCAGAACCACTCCGAGCACCTTTTCGCGACGAACTGGCGGGCCAACTCAAACAAGGAATAATCCGGAAAGTACGACCGGAAGAAGTTACGCCCTGGATACACAGGGTAGTCGTCGTCCCTAAGAAGCAGGGCGGCATTCGCTTTTGCCCCGACTATCGCCCAATCAACAAATTTCTCATTGGCTCGAAATTCGACAACCCGACGCCTTTCCAATCGGTGCGTTCCATCCCCCAAGGAATGAACTTTTTTACGGTGGTGGATGCTCTAAAGGGCTATCACCAATGCGCGCTCGACGAGGAATCCATGGCGCTCACCACGTTCTCCACGCCGGAAGGCCTCTACCAGTACACACGCCTTCCCATGGGAATATGCCACGCCGGCGATGATTACGGTCGCCGATTTTCCGACATTTTCGGACATATCCCCAACACCGCCCGCTGCATGGAAGACCTGGTGATATATTCGCGCACCTATGAAGAACACGTCGACCTGCTACGCATCCTCTTTAAAACGGCCAACGACAACAATGTATCATTCAACAAGAGAAAAACGGTCTACGCCAAAACAACAGCTATTTTCGCTGGCTACGAAATCTCAGCGGACGGATTCCGGCCCAACCCGGAACTTACACGAGCCATCCGGGAATTCCCCCGGCCGTCCAACGTCACAGACCTGCGTTCGTTTTACGGCCTTTGCCAACAAGTGGGGAATTTCAGCGACAAGATCGCGGCAGCTTTGGCCCCTTTATCTCCACTGTTAAAGAAGAATATTGCCTGGGAGTGGTCCGCCGATCATGAACAAGCATTCTGCGCCGCCCGCAGTACACTAGCCATCGTTCCAGACCTCGCCTTTTACGACCCGAGCCGTCCAACATCTTTAGCAGTCGACGCATCTCTGTTAAACGGCCTTGGATTTATCTTAAAGCAACAAAACGAGTCTGGTACGTGGCACGTCGTACAAGCTGGCTCCAGATTCCTCCGCCCGCCGGAAACGAGATACGCCATGATAGAGCTGGAATGCCTGGCCGCATCTTGGGGCATGAAACAAAGCCGCCAATTCATAGAAGGTCTCCCCAATTTCGACTTGGTTACAGATCACCGCCCCCTAGTGCCGATCCTCAACGACTACGCTTTAGACAAGCTCGACAACCCGCGGCTCCTTCGTCTACGTCTTCAGATGGCGCGATACAATTTTACCGCTCGGTGGGTGCCGGGAAACCGCAATATCGAGGCCGACGCCCTCTCGCGTTCACCAATTTCTCCAGGCACACCCGCGGACGAGCTAGGGGAGGGACCCCAAACATTCACGGCCAGGATCGCCATGATCGGGGTCATTGCCGAATCTCCCGCCACAAACATCGACATTACGCTCGAAAAAGTCAAACTAGCAGCCGCAGCAGATCCAGTATTAGTGGCGCTGCGCACCACCATACGGGAAGGTTTTCCAAACGAAAAGAATAATCTGCCTCTCGCCCTTCGCCCATACTGGGACGCTCGCCACCAACTCGCCATAGACGACGCCGATGACATGCTCGTTTATGGCGCACGCATAGTCCTTCCACGATCCATGGTGAAAGAAACGCTCCAGACACTTGTCGGCATGCACCAGGGCGCCTCAAAGATGCGCCAACGAGCCAGGCTATCGCTCTACTGGCCCCACATGGACGTCGATATTGCCCACGCCGCAGCCTCATGCGAAGAATGCGTAAGCCAACTTCCCTCTTTACCGGCGGAACCCCTGCAACACCACGAACCAGCGACTCGGCCGTTTGAATTTCTTCACGCGGATCTCGGCGAGGTAGAAGGCCGGCACTTCCTGGTCATAGTCGACCAGTTCAGTGGTTGGCCGGCCGTCATCATGTTCGCAGACAAAAACACAACCGCCCGGCGTCTCATCAACGCGTTCCGTGCATTCTTTATGGACACCGGGGGAGCCCCAGTAAAGATTTACGCTGACAACAGCCCATTTGGAGCAGCTGAACTCCAATCTTTCCTGCGAGACTGGGGCGTATCATTCGGATCTTCCTCCCCCCACTATCACCAATCCAACGGCAGGGCGGAAGCGGCCATAAAATCTATGAAAAAGCTCGTCATCGGCTCCAGAACCGGGGGCCAACCGGATCCGGACAAGCTGGCAAAGGCCATTTTGCTGTTTCGAAACGCCCCGCGTTATGGTGGGGCCTCCCCGGCCCAGCTAGTGTTCAACCGGCCCATCCGTGACAGCTTGCCCGCCCACCGACGATCTTTCGCCCCCGAGTGGCAGAGGGCAGCTGACGTTCTGGAACAGCGGATGCATCGCGCATTGGCGCGAACAACATCCCGTTATAACGCCACCGCTCATCATTTAGCCGCATTCCCGCTTGGCGCTCATGTGCTCGTACAGCATCACGCGACAAAGCGATGGGACACCCCGCCGTCGTCGTAGAGGTAGGCGACAACCGCGACTACATCGTCAAAACGGCATCAGGACGCCTATACCGCCGAAACCGCCGCCTACTCCGCCAACGCGTGGTGGTCATGCCGGGAACCGCGGTACCGACGAACGTCCCAGCCCAAATCGCCCCAGCTCCAGCCCCGGAGCCAGACATCGAGCCGCGCCAGAGACAACAACGTCGGCCCAGGAACTACGGCCCGGCAACTCGACGTTCAGCCAGAACACACAGCGCCCCGCTTCGCTACCCGGCCTAGCGCCGGAACACGCGAGCTGCAACACGGGTTTTTTTTTTTTTTTTTTAACCCCCGCTCCGTCTATTTTTGTTTTGTCCCCCTTCGTCTCAACAAACCAGCATTCTCATTTCGGCTCCTTTTATTATTCATGCCCCCGCCTCAAACCTAGTATGGCTACCAGGCCATGTATGTATCCAAACGCTATGTGTCCCTCAAACCATTCTCATCCGTTTCACTCGCCAATTGAAGCCTCAAAAAAAAAAAAAAAAAAAAAAAAAAAATTTAACAAACAAACAAACACGGAAAGAAAGGGCATGTATTGACTCCGCAGACGACGAGTCAAGCAGACGACGCTGAGAGGAGCAAGGGAGTCAGTCTTGGCTAGCTAGTGTATTCATCACGTTGTGCTCTCGTCCCCTCCTGACTCGAATCGAGGTAATACACTGTTTACCCCCATCACGCTGGTCTAAACAAATACACTGTTATACCATGAGTTTTTTTTTTATATGTAAACTGCATGGAATATACTTGTATTCAATGTGAATACACTGTTATACCATGAGTTTTTAGTTCTATATGTAAACAGCATCAAATATACTTGTATTCAATGTGAATACACTGTTATACCATGAGTTTTTACTTCTATATGTAAACTGCATGGAATATACTTGTATTCAATGTGAATACACTGTTATACCATGAGTTTTTACTTCTATATGTAAACTGCATGGAATATACTTGTATTCAATGTGAATACACCGTTATACCATGAGTTTTTACTTTTATATGTAAACAGCATCAAATATACTTGTATTCAATGTGAATACACTGTTATACCATGACTTTTTAGTTCTATATGTAAACAGCATCAAATATACTTGTATTCAATGTGAATACACTGTTATACCATGAGTTTTTACTTCTATATGTAAACTGAATGGAATATACTTGTATTCAATGTGAATACACTGATATACCATGAGTTTTTACTTCTATATGTAAACTGCATGGAATATACTTGTATTCAATGTGAATACACAATTATACCATGAGTTTTTACTTCTATATGTAAACTGCATGGAATATACTTGTATTCAATGTGAATACACTGTTATACCATGAGTTTTTACTTCTATATGTAAACTGAATGGAATATACTTGTATTCAATGTGAATACACTGTTATACCATGAGTTTTTAGTTCTATATGTAAACAGCATCAAATATACTTGTATTCAATGTGAATACACTGTTATACCATGAGTTTTTACTTCTATATGTAAACTGCATTGAATATACTTGTATTCAATGTGAATACACTGTTATACCATGAGTTTTTACTTCTATATGTAAACTGCATGGAATATACTTGTATTCAATGTGAATACACTGTTATACCATGAGTTTTTACTTCTATATGTAAACTGCATGGAATATACTTGTATTCAATGTGAATACACTGTTATACCATGAGTTTTTAGTTCTATATGTAAACTGCATGGAATATACTTGTATTCAATGTGAATACACTGTTATACCATGAGTTTTTACTTCTATATAAACTGCATGGAATATACTTGTATTCAATGTGAATACACTGTTATACCATGAGTTTTTAGTTCTATATGTAAACAGCATCAAATATACTTGTATTCAATGTGAATACACTGTTATACCATGAGTTTTTACTTCTATATGTAAACTGCATGGAATATACTTGTATTCAATGTGAATACACTGTTATACCATGAGTTTTTAGTTCTATATGTAAACAGCATCAAATATACTTGTATTCAATGTGAATACACTGTTATACCATGAGTTTTTAGTTCTATATGTAAACTGCATGGAATATACTTGTATTCAATGTGAATACACTGTTATACCATGAGTTTTTAGTTCTATATGTAAACAGCATCAAATATACTTGTATTCAATGTGAATACACTGTTATACCATGAGTTTTTACTTCTATATGTAAACTGCATGGAATATACTTGTATTCAATGTGAATACACTGTTATACCATGAGTTTTTACTTCTATATGTAAACTGCATGGAATATACTTGTATTCAATGTGAATACACTGTTATACCATGAGTTTTTAGTTCTATATGTAAACAGCATCAAATATACTTGTATTCAATGTGAATACACTGTTATACCATGAGTTTTTACTTCTATATGTAAACTGAATGGAATATACTTGTATTCAATGTGAATACACTGTTATACCATGAGTTTTTAGTTCTATATGTAAACTGCATGGAATATACTTGTATTCAATGTGAATACACTGTTATACCATGAGTTTTTAGTTCTATATGTAAACAGCATCAAATATACTTGTATTCAATGTGAATACACTGTTATACCATGAGTTTTTACTTCTATATGTAAACTGCATGGAATATACTTGTATTCAATGTGAATACACTGTTATACCATGAGTTTTTAGTTCTATATGTAAACTGCATGGAATATACTTGTATTCAATGTGAATACACTGTTATACCATGAGTTTTTACTTCTATATGTAAACTGCA
Organism: Daphnia magna; assembly: GCF_020631705.1. Classification (NCBI taxonomy): domain Eukaryota; kingdom Metazoa; phylum Arthropoda; class Branchiopoda; order Diplostraca; family Daphniidae; genus Daphnia; species Daphnia magna. The sequence goes on along the minus strand of NW_025533408.1, from coordinate 7,822 downwards.
TGGAATATACTTGTATTCAATGTGAATACACTGTTATACCATGAGTTATTACTTCTATATGTAAACTGCATGGAATATACTTGTATTCAATGTGAATACACTGTTATACCATGAGTTTTTAGTTCTATATGTAAACAGCATCAAATATACTTGTATTCAATGTGAATACACTGTTATTACCATGAGTTTTTACTTCTATATGTAAACTGCATGGAATATACTTGTATTCAATGTGAATACACTGTTATACCATGAGTTTTTAGTTCTATATGTAAACAGCATCAAATATACTTGTATTCAATGTGAATACACTGTTATACCATGAGTTTTTACTTCTATATGTAAACAGCATCAAATATACTTGTATTCAATGTAAATACACTGTTATACCATGAGTTTTAGTTCTATATGTAAACTGCATGGAATATACTTGTATTCAATGTGAATACACTGTTATACCATGAGTTTTTAGTTCTATATGTAAACAGCATCAAATATACTTGTATTCAATGTGAATACACTGTTATACCATGAGTTTTTAGTTCTATATGTAAACAGCATCAAATATACTTGTATTCAATGTGAATACACTGTTATACCATGAGTTTTTACTTCTATATGTAAACTGCATGGAATATACTTGTATTCAATGTGAATACACTGTTATACCATGAGTTTTTACTTCTATATGTAAACTGCATGGAATATACTTGTATTCAATGTGAATACACTGTTATACCATGAGTTTTTACTTCTATAGGTAAACTGCATGGAATATACTTGTATTCAATGTGAATACACTGTTATACCATGAGTTTTTAGTTCTATATGTAAACAGCATCAAATATACTTGTATTCAATGTGAATACACTGTTATACCATGAGTTTTTACTTCTATATGTAAACTGAATGGAATATACTTGTATTCAATGTGAATACACTGTTATACCATGAGTTTTTAGTTCTATATGTAAACAGCATCAAATATACTTGTATTCAATGTGAATACACTGTTTATACCATGAGTTTTTTTTTTTATGTAAACTGCATGGAATATACTTGTATTCAATGTGAATACATTGTTATACCATGAGTTTTTACTTCTATATGTAAACTGCATGGAATATACTTGTATTCAATGTGAATACACTGTTATACCATGAGTTTTTAGATCTATATGTAAACAGCATCAAATATACTTGTATTCAATGTGAATACACTGTTATACCATGAGTTTTTACTTCTATATGTAAACTGCATGGAATATACTTGTATTCAATGTGAATACACTGTTATACAATGAGTTTTTAGTTCTATATGTAAACAGCATCAAATATACTTGTATTCAATGTGAATACACTGTTATACCATGAGTTTTTACTTCTATATGTAAACTGCATGGAATATACTTGTATTCAATGTGAATACACTGTTATACCATGAGTTTTTACTTCTATATGTAAACTGCATGGAATATACTTGTATTCAATGTGAATACACTGTTATACCATGAGTTTTTACTTCTATATGTAAACTGAATGAAATATACTTGTATTCAATGTGAATACACTGTTATACCATGAGTTTTTAGTTCTATATGTAAACAGCATCAAATATACTTGTATTCAATGTGAATACACTGTTATACCATGAGTTTTTACTTCTATATGTAAACTGCATGGAATATATTTGTATTCAATGTGAATACACTGTTATACCATGAGTTTTTACTTCTATATGTAAACTGCATGGAATATACTTGTATTCAATGTGAATACACTGTTATACCATGAGTTTTTAGTTCTATATGTAAACAGCATCAAATATACTTGTATTCAATGTGAATACACTGTTATACCATGAGTTTTTACTTCTATATGTAAACTGAATGGAATATACTTGTATTCAATGTGAATACACTGTTATACCATGAGTTTTTAGTTCTATATGTAAACAGCATCAAATATACTTGTATTCAATGTGAATACACTGTTTATACTATAAAGTTACGTTAGACCATGAGTTTTTATTCTATATGTAAACTGCATGGAATATACTTGTATTCAATGTGAATACACTGTTATACATGAGTTTTCCTGAAACACAAAACTATTCAATGTGAATACACTGTTATACCATGAGTTTTTACTTCTATATGTAAACTGCATGGAATATACTTGTATTCAATGTGAATACACTGTTATACCATGAGTTTTTAGTTCTATATGTAAACTGCATCGAATATATACTTGTATTCAATGTGAATACACTGTTATACCATAGGAGTTTTTACTTCTATATGTAAACTGCATGGAAATATACTTGTATTCAATGTGAATACACTGTTATACCATGAGTTTATTATTCTATATGTAAACTGCATCAAGGAATATACTTGTATTCAATGTGAATACACTGTTATACCATGAGTTTTTACTTCTATATGTAAACTGCATGGAATATATACTTGTATTCAATGTGAATACACTGTTATACCATGAGTTTTTAGTTCTATATGTAAACATCATCGAAATATACTTGTATTCAATGTGAATACACTGTTATACCATGAATTTTTACTTCTATATGTAAACTGCATGGAATATACTTGTATTCAATGTGAATACACTGTTATACCATGAATTTTTACTTCTATATGTAAACTGCATGGAATATACTTGTATTCAATGTGAATACACTGTTATACCATGAGTTTTTAGTTCTATATGTAAACAGCATCAAATATACTTGTATTCAATGTGAATACACTGTTATACCATGAGTTTTTACTTCTATATGTAAACTGCATGGAATATACTTGTATTCAATGTGAATACACTGTTATACCATGAGTTTTTAGTTCTATATGTAAATGAATGGAGCATATCAACATATTTGTATTCAATGTGAATACACTGTTATACCATGAGTTTTTATTTATATGTAAACTGCATGGAATATACTTGTATTCAATGTGAATACACTGTTATACCATGAGTTTTTACTTCTATATGTAAACTGCATGGAATAACTTGTATTCAATGTGAATACACTGTTATACCATGAGTTTTTAGTTCTATATGAAACAGCATCAAATATACTTGTATTCAATGTGAATACACTGTTATACCATAGTTGTTTTACTTCTATATGTAAACTGCATGGAATATACTTGTATTCAATGTGAATACACTGTTATACCATGAGTTTTTAGTTCTATATGTAAACAGCATCAAATATACTTGTATTCAATGTGAATACACTGTTATACCATGAGTTTTAGTTCTATATGTAAACAGCATCAAATATACTTGTATTCAATGTGAATACACTGTTATACCATGAGTTTTTACTTCTATATGTAAACTGCATGGAATATACTTGTATTCAATGTGAATACACTGTTATACCATGAGTTTTTAGTTCTATATGTAAACTGCATGGAATATACTTGTATTCAATGTGAATACACTGTTATACCATGAGTTTTTACTTCTATATAAACTGCATGGAATATACTTGTATTCAATGTGAATACACTGTTATACCATGAGTTTTTACTTCTATATGTAAACTGCATGAAATATACTTGTATTCAATGTGAATACTGTATTGACTCCGCAGACGACGAGTCAAGCAGGACAACCGCTTTCGAGAGGAGCAAGGGAGTCAGTCTTGGCTAGCTTAGTGTATTCCGATCACGTTGTGCTCTCGTCCCTCCTGGCTCGAATCGAGGTAATACACTGTTTTACCCCCATCACGCTGGTCTAAACATGGCGCAGTTGGTGCTTACCTATTTTCTCTCGACCTTGAGGTGGTCTAACCGCCAACTGTTGATTTAATATCCTAGTTGTTTCTTTCGTGTTTTCGCTGGCAAACGTTCACCCTACGTGGCGCCGCACATTTCGGCCGCTAGGTGCGCAACACCAAAGTCCAGCTCCCACCGAGTTAATATTGCCCCCTCTCCCAACAGCTAACGTATTGTACAATCGAGTTGACGAGCAACGTTTTATTCCTTCACAGCGTGTCGGAATTCAAGCTTTCTCTCCCGTTGACCGCCAATCGTCGGGAAACCGGGCCTCACACGCGACACAGCCGGTGACGCTGTTCCCGCCATTCGCAGCTTTCCGCGGTAGTTACCCCACGCCCCCGCCAGGGAGCGCCGCGGTTGCGGCGTACACACCACAGCATTGCTTTTGCTTTTCATTCGATTCCGTGAGCCATCACGCCAATCCAGCATCACAGCCGAGTGACTTACCATTGTGGCACTTTAACAATCTCAGGCAACGAGATTTATCGACTATAGTGGCCAACGCAATAGCAGCAGCAGCCGCGGCGGCAGCAGCCGCAGCAGCCCATCAGCACCACCAGTCAATCCACCAAGGCGCCGTTAAGCCTTACGGCTCACCACCACCGTTTGACCTGGAAGCTGAACGCGATTCCTCTTCCGGTATGGGAAGAAAGATGGAACATCTTTTGGCCCTGTCCACAATAGATGAAGTACTCGGACGCCGCCGCACGCCCCGCCTACATAAACGAACCAACTGAAATCGTGCCTGTCAACCGCTGCGTTGCAGGCCGTTCTATCAGCAGGGCTTACGGCAGCCCAACTGGCAGACTTCATCTTGAAATCATCAACCTTCTCCGCACCTTTCCGCTGCAACGCCGGTCGAAATCGGCACGTATGGCGACCACCAGTTCGCGTTATGCTTCCAGCTGCCCAATCAATCAGCGGATAACTGGCTATGCAACCTTCGCGACATCAGCCGCAAATGCGACTTTGGATCAGACTGCTGTGCCCGATGCGAACCAACTCGCATCCTGGGCCAACTGATTTCCGGCGTAGCAGACAACACAGTCCGCATCAAACTATTAGAACTGGTGACGCACTTACCCTCGATCAGGCGCTCACCTTACTCCGATCGGCCGAAACATCTCGCCTGCAGGCCGCGTCACTTCAACAAAGCGACCACGCTATCAACGCTATCCGCCGCTCCGCTTATAAATCCAGCAAGTCGGGCCACGCGCGACGACAAACAGACACGTTTTGCATCGGACAACAAGTCTCCGCGGCCGTACGTCTGCTCCATGCCGATATTGTGGCGGGCCCCGACGACAGCGGCACAACTCCAGTGCCCGGCGTTCGGGAAAATCTGCGACAATTCGCGGAAAAGACAACCACTTTGCGTCGGTGTGTGAGCGGCGAACGGGCACAAAATGTGGGCAGCATTCACGTTCAACGAGTGGCAGCGATCACCGAGGAGGAGTCAGTGGCCATTAGTAGCATCGCGGCCCATCCAAATGGGCCAACAGTGACCACCAGGGCTGCCACAGACACCGGCTCTCAATTAGATGCCATCCACACTCGCTCTACCGTATTTCATTCCCAGATATTCCACTTCGCCCAGGGTTGCAGCTCGCACCGCCGGAAACGCTATCACGTGCGTCGGATCATTCGCCGCAACAGCCGATTGGCTAGCAGACGACGGGGTGTCCCGCCCGGTCGCCACCACCTATACGCCGTGCTGGAAGACCTACAACAGCCAGTACTCTGCTCAGAGACTCAGAGAAAACTAGGCATGCTCCACTCCGAATACCCGCACGCCCGCATCAACCACATAACCGCTAGACCCACGTTCCAGCCATGGAGGCGCAGAAAGAGCTGGACCTGGCGTCACTCATGGCAGAAGTCCCACGCGTGTTTGATGGAGTCTGTCGGGTGATGGCTGGACCTCCTTGCCACTTTGTGTTGAAGAAGGAGCAGTCCCCGTAGAAAATTTGTGGCTCCCGCCCCGATATCAGAACCACCTCGAGCACCTTTTCGCGACGAACTGGCGGGCCAACTCAAACAAGGAATAATCCGGGAAAGTACGACCCGGAAGAAGTTACGCCCTGGATACACAGGGTAGTCGTCGTCCCCATGAAGCAGGGCGGCATTCGCTTTTGCCCCGACTATCGCCCAATCAACAAATTTCTCATGGTGGCTCGAAATTCGACAACCCGACGCCTTTCCAATCGTGCGTTCCATCCCCAAGGAATGAACTTTTTTTACGGTGGTGGATGCTCTAAAGGGTCATCACCAACGGTGCGCTCGGACGAGGAATCCATCGCGGTCACTGGCGCCTTCTCCACGCCGGCCTTCATCCAGTATACCACGCCTTCCCATGGAATATGCCACGCCGGCGATGATTACGGTCGCCGATTTTCCACATTTTCGGACATATCCCCACCACCGCCCGCTGCACTGGAAGACCTGGTAAGAGATATTCGCGTACTCCATGAAGAACACGTCGACCTGCTACGCATCCTCTTTAAAACGGCCAACAAACAACAATGTATCATTCAACAAGAGAAACGTCTACGCCAAAACAGCAGGCTATTTTCGTTGACATAAAATCTCGAGCGGACGGATTCCGCCCAACCCGGAACTTACACGATCCATCCGGGGGATTCCCGCCGCCTTGTAACGTCACAGACCTGCGTTCGTTTTACTTAGCCAACAAATGGGAAGTACCCCCTAGCGACAAGATCGCGGCAGCTTGCCCCTTATCTCCACCTGTTAAAGAAGAATATTGCCTGGGAGTGGTCCTGATCATGAACACATTCCGTGCCGCCCAGGCATACTTCAGCCATCGTTCCAGACCTCGCCTTTTACGACCCGGAGCCGTCCAACATCTTTAGCAGTCGACGCATCTCATTAACGGCCTTGGATTTATCTTAAAGCAACAAAACGAGTCTGGTACGTGGCATTGTCGCTACTTGGCTCCAGATTCCCTCCCCCCGCCGAAACGAGATACGCCATGAGATAGAGCTGGAATGCCTGGCCAGCATCTTGGGGTAATGAAACAAAGCTTCCAATTCAAGAAGGTCTCCCCCATTTCGACTTGGTTGCCAGATCCACCGCGCCCCTAGTGCGATCCTCGCAACGACGGCGCTTTAGGACAGCCGACAACCCGCGGCCTCCTTCGTCTACGTCTTCAGATGGCGCCGATGCATTTTTACCGCTCGGTGGGTGCCGAAAACCAAAGAGTCGGAGGCCGACGCCTTCTTCGCGTTCACTGATTTCTCAGGGTACACCCATGGACGAGCTGGAGAGGGACCAAACATTCCACGGCCAGGATCGCCATGATCAGGGGTCATTGCCGCGAATCTCCCGCCACACAACATCGACATTACGCTCGAAAAGCTAAACCAGAGCCGCAGCAGATCCAGTCATGGGGCGCTGCGCACCACCATACGGGAATATTTTCCAAACGAAAGAATAATCTGCCTCTCGACCCTGCCCATACTGGGACGCTCACCACCAACTCGCCATAGACACGGCCTTAAATGACGTGCTCGTTTGCCAGGCGCGCCTCAGTCCTTCCACGATCCATGGTGGAGAAAACGCTCCAGACGCGGCCGGCACCAGGGCGCCTCAAAGATGCGCCAACGAGCGGGCTATCGCTCTGTGGCCCCACATGGACGTCGATATTGCCCACGCCGCAGCCTCATGCGAAAGATGCGTAAGCCAGCTTCCCTCTTTACCGGCGGAACCCCTGCAACACCACGAACCAGCGACTCGGCCGTTTGAATTTCTTCGCGGATCTCGGCGGGGTAGAGGCCGGCACTTCCTGGTCATAGTCGACCAGTTCAGTGGTTGGCCGGCCGTCATCATGTTCGCAGACAAGAAACACAACCACGCCAGCGTCTCATCAACGCGTTCAGTGCGTTCTTTATGGACACCGGGAGCTGGTAAGTTACCTTCAGCGTGGCCCATTTGGAGCAGCTGAACTCCAATCTTTCCTGAGACTGGGGCGTATCATTCGAATCTTCACTCCCC
>NW_025533407.1:0-19448 GCF_020631705.1 Daphnia magna | reverse complement strand
GTTGAAGGAAGGAGTCAGCCATAAAGAAGAAAATAGTTGATCAATTGTTGACGGAAGTTCCGGAAACTTTCAGTGCTTTTCGTCCGATTAGTGCAAGCTCGCAAAATTCAAGTGAAAATGAAATTGCTTGTGTTCCCTTGGATTGCACTGTTGGAGAAATTTTATCCACCAACAACGATGTAAGTCTGCCAAATTCACCTTCATCTTTTGAACAAAGTCCAGATACTCAGGAATTGGAGACTGGCCATGCGGCCCATGCCGATTTTTCAGTAAAGCCAGTGTGTAGCCCAGTAGATCTACAAATCACTGACGAAACTTCAACTTTGACTTTATTTTCTGAAGACCCGGCAAACTGGGATAGAGAAAACGAAAATTTAATTGAACACTTGATTTTGAATCCTCCAAAGAGCAATTTGAACTTAATTTGCCGTTCTAGTTCTAGTACCAGTAGCAAGTTTGGTAACGTGGATGACACCAAAGGTTTGTTTCAAAAGAAGTTTTTTATCGAAGGCTGGTTAACGGTGAAAAGCAATTAAGAGACTGGCTAGTATTTTCACAGAAGAATCAAAGTTTATACTGTTTTCCTTGTTTCTTTTTTGGGAATTGTTATAGGGACAAGTGTGTGTTTAAGACTGCTGTATTGGGGCTCTGCATAGCGGGGATATGCCACTCTAGGTGGCACGGCATCTAGCGGTCAGCGCTAGATACTACAACATCTCCCCCTCGCACACTGATTACACAAACGCATAAATGAATGACACGAACTAACATGCCAAACAAGACAATAAACACAATGAAACGAGCAATGAGACTAGATTACGTTGATGACATGAACAACGTTATGAGAACAAACCATGAGTCGAATGAAACATGGAGAGAAAATTAGTAGGAACGAGAAACACACGGCGAATTAAACAAGCGACCCAACAAACAAGCAACGTAGCGCAAAACAGCCACAATTTGCACCAGTTGAAGCAGTTAGTACAGCGGAAACTGAACTTCGAGACAGACAGTTAACAAGGCTTGAGGTAAGGGCGACCAGAGCGAGTCGATCCAGGACGACGAGGTGCGGCGGCCAACGGAATTGACGCAGTCAGGGGCGACTGGGCAGAGGGCAGCTGGATAGCAGCACGCTGGCCGGCCGAGACGGACGCCGCACGTGGCCTCGCTGGGTTTGCCGGGCTGGGCGCTGGGATGACAACCACTGGCGGAAGCTGTGGCACCATTGACGGTCGACCCAGAGCTACCGGAAATGGCCGGGCAACTTGACCATTCACAGCGCGGGCCGGCGGACCAGGTGGAGACCAAGACAGGGTCGGCAGCAGATGACTAGTAGGGGCGGGGTGATAACCGCGAACAGCAGACGGGATTGCAGCAGCACCGCCACTCTGTTGACCAACGGCCAATCCTGCCGATGGTGAATTGTCAAGATTGATGTCACGGCGCGTCCGACGAAAGGCTCGCCCGTCTGCCAACCGAACGACATAGGAGTCCGGTTCGCTGCAAACAGCTTCAACGGCACCTGGCAACCATATGCCCGAGATGAACGCTCTGACACGTTGACCCACAATGAGCGCCGACACCCGAACATCTGGACGGCCGCCATGATTAAAACAAGCAGTAGCTTGACGACGTTGCAGCTGCCCGTGAACAAATTTGGCGGGTACAAACTGCGGAATTAGCCGATTCTGCAAAAATGGCAAGCTGCCACGAAGGTTGCGGCCTTGTAGTAGCACTGCCGGTGACGGGAGATCGGCTGATATTGGAGTGGACCTAATCGCCGCCAAGGCTTCCCACAGGGACCGGCCACCAGCAAACATTTACACGAGGGTCTTTTTCACTGTTTGGATGTGGCGTTCCACCAGCCCCAACCAGACTGTGCGTACATTGGGCTGGACGTAACGGACCGAATGGCACGGCCTTCACAAAATGCCCGAAACTCGGCGCAATCGAACTGGGAGCCGTTGTCCGACAACACCATTTCTGGAACGCCGAAGTCGCTAAAAATTCTCTCCATCTCGGCGATGACGGACGAAGACGACAACGTGCGCAGCGGAACGCAAGCTGGCCACTTACTATAGGCGTCGACCACCAGGATGTAGTTAACTCCATCATGAAGAAAAATATCAGCCGACACCCACTGGAACGCATGAGCCGGCAGAGGCACCGGACGGAGTGGCGGGGCTGGATTGCGATGACGATGAGCCTGGCAGGTTGAGCAGCTGGCCACCATATTACGAATTTGCTCGTCACACCCGGGCCAATAAACGGCTGACTTTGCTCTCAAAACGCACTTCACTTCTCCGAAATGGCCGTCATGAATGCCTGCTAACACCTCCTGTCGCAGAGAGATTGGGACAACTAAACGGCTGCCATTGAGTAGCAGACCACCAACTTCAGACAAGTGGTGGCGTACTGGCCAGAACGGTTTTACGGCCACCGGACAATGGGCCTTGTGATCAGGCCACCCACGAAGAAGGACTTCTTTTAGGAGACAGAGAGTTGGATCTGCTGCCGTTGCTGCAGCAAACTTGACGCGAGTTGAGTCATGAGGAATTACCAGGTCAAGGACAGCGTGAACCTGCTCCTCACAGTCTTGAGTGATGTCATCAGTAAAAGGCGGGGCGACGGAGCCCGACTAAGCGTGTCGGCAATAAACAGCTCTTTACCCGGCTTGTAGACTAGCTTGAAGTCAAATCTTTGGAGTTGTAGACGCATCCGCTGGATTCTCGCCGGGAACAAGAAGCAATGGGCTTGTCCAGGAGGCCAACCAACGGCTTGTGATCGGTTTCAACCACCACCATTTGGCCATAGACGTACTGCCGGAAGCGCATGAGCCCAAACTGGACCGCCAACAGCTCCTTTTCAATCTGAAAATACCGCTTTTGAGTAACGGTTAATGACGTTGACGAGTACGCGATCGGTTGGTTATTTTGAAGTAACACTGCACCGATTCCGACGGGAGACGCATCAACTGACACGACCAAGGGCAGCGAGTGGTCAAACAATCTTAGCACTGGAAGAGACGACAAGGCACTTTTCAGCTGACTGAGGGCCATCTTTTGGGGTTCCTCCCACACCCACGCTGCGTCTGCTTTGAGTAAGTCACGCAAGGGTCTTGTCAGACCCGCGAGATTTTGGCAGAACTTGTCCAGGTATGTCACCATGCCCAGGAGACGGATGAGATCTGCCGGACAAGTTGGATCAGGCATTTCCACAATTGCTGAAATTTTAAGAGGGTCCGGCTTTAAGGTTCCTTGGCCAATGACATGGCCTAGCCATGGGAGCTCCTGGAGGAAGAATTTGCACTTCTTTAACTGAAGCTTCAAGTCATGGAGACGGCAACGTATAAATACTTGACGAAGGTTGGTGAGAAGTTCCTCCTCCGTTTCACCCGTTACAAGGAAATCGTCAAAGTATATTAGTACACCGGGCAGGTCTCCAAACAAGTCGTTCATCACTTGGAGATAAATTTCAGGGGCTGACTTCAACCCAAACGGCAGCCGGAGGAATCGATAACGGCCTTTCGGAGTGGCCATTCTGCACAGATAGGATGCTGCATCAGACAAAGGAATCTGATAGAAACCAGACGCAGCATCAAGGCTGCAAAAATATCGAGCCTTACCCAGCTTGCTGAACAGCTGTTCGATGGTGGGGACGGCAAAATGTTGACGTTGGATCGCTTTGTTTAGTTCAAATGGGTCCAGACAAATACGGACATCACCGTCTGGTTTTCCCACCACCATCATGCGGCTGACCCACTCAGTTGGCTCTTGCACGGGGGTGAGGATCTTTTCGTTGACCATTTCGTCCAATTTCTTAAAAACGCGACCCTCCAGCCGGTATGGAAGTCGACTGGCTGCACACACAACAGGATCCACGCGATTAGTACCTGACAGCAACCTAATGTCGTGTTCTACAGGTAATTTACCTAATCCCGTGAAGACGTCCATGAATTCCACGACGATTGGTGGCAGTGGAGCTTCAACTGGCGACTGAACAGCATCGACTCGCCGAATCAAGTTTAGTTTGTCGCAAGACGGGAGTCCTAGAAGGGGTGGCTGGCCAGGTTCATCAACCACGACAAAGTCGATAACAAACAAAGCACCTTTGTGAACCACTTTGGCTGTGTGCAATCCTAGCACGCGCAAGAGGCCATCCTGTGAACGATAGCTGCGAACAATGGGCCCAGGGCGAAGACAACGGCGTGTTTTGGGCAGCTGAGCAAACGACTCATACGGCAGAATGTTGCACGTAGCGCCCGAATCAAGCTTGAAGTCAACTTTAACGCCATCTACCGTCACTTCTTGGCGCCACTCAGAATCATTACCAGACGACGTTATGGCATGAGAGACGTAGTAACTTTCTTCAACTGACCGCGGGAGGGCCATTACCGTACCGCCACGATCGACATCACCAATCCAGTACGTCTCCTCCTCCACAGCATGAACTTTGGCCGCGGGGCTTGGTGCTTGACGTGATGACGTCTGGCGGGGTTTTGGCGGATCAGGACAGCAACTTGATACATGGCCGACGACACCGCAATTAAAACACGTAACATTAGCAACACGGCACTGATTTTTTCTGTGCCGACGACCGCAACTGTTGCATTTGGAATACTGCTGGCCATCTATTGAACCTGTCGACTGGGATGAGCGTTGACTCGTTGACGGTTGCTGCTCATTCTGAGCTCTGAATGATGATTCCGGTTTTTTCTCATACTTCCGGCTACCTGGTCGACTCTGAATGGCGTGAGCGGCTTCTGCTGTCGACGATGTGTTGATTTGGCTGAGCTGGGCCTTAGATGACTCACACGCACGCACAATGTCACACGCAGTGTTGAGTAATAAATCTTTTTCAAACAGTAGTTTGTCACGGACTAAAGGATCAGCCACACCGAGCACTATCTGGTCTCGTAAGACCGAATCAACACCAGTTCCATAGCCACACGACTTTACTAAACCGCGGAGATCAATTAACCACGAATCAAACGTTTCACCAGCGAGTTGATGACGACGCAGGAATTTAAAACGTTCAAAAACCTCACTACGTCGGGGCTCAAAATGGGCAGTGAACTTGTCCAACACTGGGGTAATTTTAATGGCATCAGTGGCTGGAGTGAACACAAAAGTATCATAAATTTTGAGGCCTTCACTGCCAAGAAGAGTGATGAGGACGCCTACCATCTGCTCTTCATCCACGTTAGCGCTGGCATTTGTAGCCACCAAGTACCACGAAAAATGTCTACGCCAAATACCCCACTGGGCCGCCAAATCACTGGCCCCAAAAGAAAAAGGTTCTGGAGCTCTCAACGAAGACGACATTTCAATGAAACGGTGCAAGACAACAAGATGCACAAGACAGAGACGGATGCAGCTCAACAACACTTAGGATGCGCTCGATAAAGAAGGATGCAGCTCAATACTCACAGACCACGCGGTTACGACTCAATACCGTCGAGTTGTGAGAGCACACTTCTGACACCATGTTATAGGGACAAGTGTGTGTTTAAGACTGCTGTATTGGGGCTCTGCATAGCGGGGATATGCCACTCTAGGTGGCACGGCATCTAGCGGTCAGCGCTAGATACTACAACAGGAATACAAAAAGTAACTTGGGTCAAAAAACCGGGTTCAACAGCTGGAAGAATCAACATCAGTGCATGAAAAAGCATGAACAATCGACTGATCATCGTTTTGCTGTGACATCTCTTGTAAATCGTAGCGGAACCAAATCAAGAATCGATACTGAGTTTTCAAAGAATTTTTAAATGAGCGAGAGTATTGGCGATCGCTTTTAAAACGAATTGTATCCGTAATAAAATTTTTGTCGTCCAAAAAATTATATTTTTTAAAAAAATCTTTTCTGACCAAATAATTGATCAATTTTGTTCTGCAAAGATTCGTCGTAAATGTTAGAACATAAATAAAGTCAATGAGTAATGAGTTTCCCTGTATGAATTTAAAATATTTTTTTACGGGGGGTTCCAAAGAGGGGAGGGGAGGGGGCCAATGAAGAATGGTGCCCGGGGTCCCCGTCCCTATAGAGACGGCCCTGGGTATAACAGTGTATTCACATTGAATACAAGTATATTTGATGCAGTTTACATATAGAAGTAAAAACTCATGGTATAACAGTGTATTCACATTGAATACAAGTATATTTGATGCTGTTTACATATAGAAGTAAAAACTCATGGTATAACAGTGTATTCACATTGAATACAAGTATATTTGATGCTGTTTACATATAGAAGTAAAAACTCGTGGTATAACAGTGTATTCACATTGAATACAAGTATATTCCATGCAGTTTACGTATAGAAGTATAAACTCGTGGTATAACAGTGTATTCACATTGAATACAACTATATTTCATGCAGTTTACATATAGAAGTAAAAACTCATGGTATAACAGTGTATTCACATTGAATACAAGTATATTCCATGCAGTTTACATATAGAAGTAAAAACTCATGGTATAACAGTGTATTCACATTGAATACAAGTATATTCCATGCAGTTTACATATAGAAGTAAAAACTCATGGTATAACAGTGTATTCACATTGAATACAAGTATATTCCATGCAGTTTACATATAGAAGTAAAAACTCATGGTATAACAGTGTATTCACATTGAATACAAGTATATTTGATGCTGTTTACATATAGAAGTAAAAACTCATGGTATAACAGTGTATTCACATTGAATACAAGTATATTCCATGCAGTTTACATATAGAAGTAAAAACTTATGGTATAACAGTGTATTCACATTGAATACAAGTATATTCCATGCAGTTTACATATAGAAGTAAAAACTCATGGTATAACAGTGTATTCACATTGAATACAAGTATATTCCATGCAGTTTACATATAGAAGTAAAAACTCATCGTATAACAGTGTATTCACATTGAATACAAGTATATTTGATGCTGTTTACATATAGAAGTAAAAACTCATGGTATAACAGTGTATTCACATTGAATACAAGTATATTCCATGCAGGTTACATATAGAAGTAAAAACTCATGGTATAACAGTGTATTCACATTGAATACAAGTATATTCCATGCAGTTTACATATAGAAGTAAAAACTCATGGTATAACAGTGTATTCACATTGAATACAAGTATATTTGATGCTGTTTACATATAGAAGTAAAAACTCATGGTATAACAGTGTATTCACATTGAATACAAGTATATTCCATGCAGTTTACATATAGAAGTAAAAACTCATGGTATAACAGTGTATTCACATTGAATACAAGTATATTTGATGCTGTGTACATATAGAAGTAAAAATTTGTGGTATAACAGTGTATTCACATTGAATACAAGTATATTCGATGCAGTTTACATATAGAAGTGTAAACTCATGGTATAACAGTGTATTCACATTGAATACAAGTATATTCCATGCAGTTTACATATAGAAGTAAAAACTCATGGTATAACAGTGTATTCACATTGAATACAAGTATATTTCATGCAGTTTACATATAGAAGTAAAAACTCATGGTATAACAGTGTATTCACATTGAATACAAGTATATTCCATGCAGTTTACATATAGAAGTAAAAACTGATGGTATAACAGTGTATTCACATTGAATACAAGTATATTTGATGCTGTTTACATATAGAAGTAAAAACTCATGGTATAACAGTGTATTCACATTGAATAACAGTATATTCCATGCAGTTTACATATAGAAGTAAAAACTCATGGTATAACAGTGTATTCACATTGAATACAAGTATATTTGATGCAGTTTACATATAGAAGTAAAAACTCATGGTATAACAGTGTATTCACATTGAATACAAGTATATTCCATGCAGTTTACATATAGAAGTGTAAACTCATGGTATAACAGTGTATTCACATTGAATACAAGTATATTCCATGCAGTTTACATATAGAAATAAAAACTCATGGTATAACAGTGTATTCACATTGAATACAAGTATATTCCATGCAGTTTACATATAGAAGTAAAACTCATGGTATAACAGTGTATTCACATTGAATACAAGTATATTCCATGCAGTTTACATATAGAAGTAAAAACTCATGGTATAACAGTGTATTCACATTGAATACAATTATATTCCTTGCAGTTTTTATATAGAAGTAAAAACTCATGGTATAACAGTGTATTCACATTGAATACAAGTATATTCCATGCAGTTTACATATAGAAGTAAAAACTCATGGTATAACAGTGTATTCACATTGAATACAAGTATATTCCATGCAGTTTACATATAGAAGTAAAAACTGATGGTATAACAGTGTATTCACATTGAATACAAGTATATTTGATGCTGTTTACATATAGAAGTAAAAACTCATGGTATAACAGTGTATTCACATTGAATAAAAGTATATTCCATGCAGCTTATATATAGAAGTAAAAACTCATGGTATAACAGTGTATTCACATTGAATACAAGTATATTTGATGCAGTTTACATATAGAAGTAAAAACTCATGGTATAACAGTGTATTCACATTGAATACAAGTATATTCCATGCAGTTTACATATAGAAGTGTAAACTCATGGTATAACAGTGTATTCACATTGAATACAAGTATATTCCATGCAGTTTACATATAGAAGTAAAAACTCATGGTATAACAGTGTATTCACATTGAATACAAGTATATTCCATGCAGTTTACATATAGAAGTAAAAACTCATGGTATAACAAGTGTATTCACATTGAATACAAGTATATTCCATGCAGTTTACATATAGAAGTAAAAACTCATGGTATAACAGTGTATTCACATTGAATACAAGTATATTCCTTAGCAGTTTACATATAGAAGTAAAAACTCATGGTATAACAGTATAATTGTATTCACATTGAATACAAGTATATTCCATGCAGTTTACATATAGAAGTAAAAACTCATGGTATAACAGTGTATTCACATTGAATACAAGTATATTCCATGCAGTTTACATATATGAAGAAAAAACTCATGGTATAACAGTGTATTCACATTGAATACAAGTATATTTGATGCTGTTTACATATAGAAGTAAAAACTCATGGTATAACAGTGTATTCACATTGAATACAAGTATATTCCATGCAGTTTACATATAGAAGTAAAAACTCATGGTATAACAGTGTATTCACATTGAATACAAGTATATTCCATGCAGTTTACATATAGAAGTAAAAACTCATGGTATAACAGTGTATTCACATTGAATACAAGTATATTCTATGCAGTTTACATATAGAAGTAAAAACTCATGGTATAACAGTGTATTCACATTGAATACAAGTATATTCCATGCAGTTTACATATAGAAGTAAAAACTCATGGTATAACAGTGTATTCACATTGAATACAAGTATATTCCATGCAGTTTACATATAGAAGTAAAAACTCATGGTATAACAGTGTATTCACATTGAATACAAGTATATTCCATGCAGTTTACATATAGAAGTAAAAACTCATGGTATAACAGTGTATTCACATTGAATACAAGTATATTTGATGCTGTTTACATATAGAAGTAAAAACTCATGGTATAACAGTGTATTCACATTGAATACAAGTATATTCCATGCTGTTTACATATAGAAGAAAAACTCATGGTATAACAGTGTATTCACATTGAATACAAGTATATTCCATGCAGTTTACATATAGAAGTAAAAACATTGGTATAACAGTGTATTCACATTGAATACAAGTATATTCTGATGCTTTTTTAATATAGAAGTAAAAACTCATGGTATAACAGTGTATTCACATTGAATACAAGTATATTCCATGCAGTTTACATAATATAGAAGAAAAACTCATGGTATAACAGTGTATTCACATTGAATACAAGTATATTCTGATGCTGTTTACATATAGAAGTAAAAACTCATGGTATAACAGTGTATTCACATTGAATACAAGTATATTCCATGCAGTTTACATATAGAAGTAAAAACTCATGGTATAACAGTGTATTCACATTGAATACAAGTATATTATGCAGTTTACATATAGAAGTAAAAACTCATGGTATAACAGTGTATTCACATTGAATACAAGTATATTCCATGCAGTTTACATATAGAAGTAAAAACTCATGGTATAACAGTGTATTCACATTGAATACAAGTATATTCCATGCAGTTTACATATAGAAGTAAAAACTCATAGGTAAAACAGTGTATTCACATTGAATACAAGTATATTTGATGCAGTTTACATATAGAAGTAAAAACTCATGGTATAACAGTGTATTCACATTGAATACAAGTATATTCCATGCAGTTTATATATAGAAGTAAAAACTCATGGTATAACAGTGTATTCACATTGAATACAAGTACAATATGCCATGCAGTTTACATATAGAAGTAAAAACTCATGGTATAACAGTGTATTCACATTGAATACAAGTATATTTGATGCTATTTACAATAGAAGTAAAAATTCATGGTATAACAGTGTATTCACATTGAATACAAGTATATTCCATGCATGTTTACATATAGAAGTAAAAACTCATGGTATAACAGTGTATTCACATTGAATACAAGTATATTCCATGCAGTTTACATATAGAAGTAAAAACTCATGGTATAACAGTGTATTCACATTGAATACAAGTATATTCCATGCAGTTTACATATAGAAGTAAAAACTCATGGTATAACAGTGTATTCACATTGAATACAAGTATATTCCATGCAGTTTACATATAGAAGTAAAAACTCATGGTATAACAGTGTATTCACATTGAATACAAGTATATTCCATGCAGTTTACATATATAGAAGTAAAAACTCATGGTATAACAGTGTATTCACATTGAATACAAGTATATTCCATGCAGTTTACATATAGAAGTAAAAACTCATGGTATAACAGTGTATTCACATTGAATACAAGTATTCATTTCATGCTGTTTACATATAGAAGTAAAAACTCATGGTATAACAGTGTATTCACATTGAATACAAGTATATTTGATGCAGTTTACATATAGAAGTAAAAACTCATGGTATAACAGTGTATTCACATTGAATACAAGTATATTCCATGCAGTTTACATATAGAAGTAAAAACTCATGGTATAACAGTGTATTCACATTGAATACAAGTATATTCCATGCAGTTTACATATAGAAGTAAAAACCCAATGGTATAACAGTGTATTCACATTGAATACAAGTATATTTGATGCAGTTTACATATAGAAGTAAAAACTCATGGTATAACAGTGTATTCACATTGAATACAAGTATATTCCATGCAGTTTACATATAGAAGTAAAAACTCATGGTATAACAGTGTATTCACATTGAATACAAGTATATTCCATGCAGTTTACATATAGAAGTAAAAACTCATGGTATAACAGTGTATTCACATTGAATACAAGTATATTCCATGCAGTTTACATATAGAAGTAAAAACTCATGGTATAACAGTGTATTCACATTGAATACAAGTATATTCCATGCAGTTTACATATAGAAGTAAAAACTCATGGTATAACAGTGTATTCACATTGAATACAAGTATATTCCATGCAGTTTACATATAGAAGTAAAAACTCATGGTATAACAGTGTATTCACATTGAATACAAGTATATTCCATGCAGTTTACATATAGAAGTAAAAACTCATGGTATAACAGTGTATTCACATTGAATACAAGTATATTCCATGCAGTTTACATATAGAAGTAAAAACTCATGGTATAACAGTGTATTCACATTGAATACAAGTATATTCCATGCAGTTTACATATAGAAGTAAAAACTCATGGTATAACCAGGCCCACCTTTACCCACGGGCCCGGCCGCCCGGGGTCCACAGGTTCAGGGAGGGGCCAATAGGCGCAAAAAAAATTTTTTTAACTAAGACAAAAAAAATGTGAATTAAAAAATTTATTTTTTTCTTTATCGATAATTTAATATGCTCGGCAAGTTATAGAAATATGTAATACAGATTTTATAAATTCAAAAGGGTGAAAGTGAGCAGTAGGCTACTGCAATAGTTACTTCAACATCAGGGTGCTAGGGGGTGCTAAAAGTTATCTTGAGAGCTAGAGCCCTAGAGGGCAAATTTGAAATTATTGAAACAAAAGATCAACACTAATGGGAAGACTCACAGGGATTAGTGATGACTAGTTCGTTGAAAGAAGCGGAGTCAATTCAAGTCAGGTTACTCAGTTTATTGAGTGTCTGTTTGTGTCTTTAGTATTAATACAGAATCTAAAATAAAATAAAAAGGGCTTCAGGAGCCAAGATAAGGAAGGAGTCAGCCATAAAGAAGAAAATAGTTGATCAATTGTTGACGGAAGTCTCGAAACTTTCAGTGCTTTTCGTCCGATTAGTGCAAGCTCAAAATTCAAGTGAAAATGAAATTGCTTGTGTTCCTTGATTGCACTTGTTGGAGAAATTTTATCCACTAACAACGATGTAAGTCTGCCAAATTCACCTTCATCTTTGAACAAAGTCCAGATACTCAGAATTGGAGACCATGCGCTGGCCCATGCCGATTTTTTCAGTAAAGCCAGTGTGTAGCCCAGTAGATCTACAAATCACTGACGAAACTTCAACTTTGACTTTATTTTCTGAAGACCCGGCAAACTGGGATAGAGAAAACGAAAATTTAATTGAACACTTGATTTTGAATCCTCCAAAGAGCAATTTGAACTTAATTTGCCGTTCTAGTTCTAGTACCAGTAGCAAGTTTGGTAACGTGGATGACACCAAAGGTTTGTTTCAAAAGAAGTTTTTTATCGAAGGCTGGTTAACGGTGAAAAGCAATTAAGAGACTGGCTAGTATTTTCACAGAAGAATCAAAGTTTATACTGTTTTCCTTGTTTCTTTTTGGGAATTGTTATAGGGACAAGTGTGTGTTTAAAAGACTGCTGTATTGGGGCTCTGCATAGCGGGGATATGCCACTCCTAGGTGGCACGGCATCTAGCGGTCAGCGCTAGATACTACAACATCTCCCCCTCGCACACTGATTACACAAACGCATAAATGAATGACACGAACTAACATGCCAAACAAGACAATAAACACAATGAAACGAGCAATGAGACTAGATTACGTTATGACATGAACAACGTTATGAGAACAAACCATGAGTCGAATGAAACATGGAGAGAAAATTAGTAGGAACGAGAAACACACGGCGAATTAAACAAGCGACCCAACAAACAAGCAACGTAGCGCAAACAGCCACAATTTGCAACGTTCAAGCAGTTAGTACAGCGGAAACTGAACTTCAGACAGACAGTTAACAAGGCTTGAGGTAAGGGCGACCAGTAGCGAGTCGATCCAGGACGACGAGGTGCGGCGGCCAACGGAATTGACGCAGTCAGGGGCGACTGGGCAGAGGGCAGCTGGATAGCAGCACGCTGGCCGGCCGAGACGGACGCCGCACGTGGCCTCGCTGGGTTTGCCGGGCTGGGCGCTGGGATGACAACCACTGGCGGAAGCTGTGGCACCATTGACGGTCGACCCAGAGCTACCGGGAAATGGCCGGGCAACCTTACCATTACCTACCAGCGCGGGCCGGCGGACCAGGTGGAGACCAAGACAGGGTCGGCAGCAGATGACTAGTAGGAGCGGGGTGATAACCGCGAACGGCAGACGGGATGACCAGCACCGCCACTCTGTTGACCAACTAGGGCCAATCCTCGCCGATGGTGAATTGTCATTAGATTGATGTCACGGCGCGTCCGACGAAAGGCTCGCCCGTCTGCCAACCGAACGACATAGGAGTCCGGTTCGCTGCAAACAGCTTCAACGGCAACCTGGCAACCAGATGCCCGAGATGAACGCCTGGACACGTTGACCCACAATGAGCGCCGACACCCGAACATCTTGACGGCCGCCGCATGATTAAAACAAGCAGTAGCTTGACGACGTTGCAGCTGCCCGTGAACAAATTTGGCGAAAAGTACAAACTGCGGGAATTAGCCAGATTCTGCAAAAATGGCAAAGCTGCCAAAGGTTGCGGCCTTGTAGTAGCACCCGGTGACGTGGAGATCGGCTGATATTGAGTGGACCTAATCGCCGCCAAGGCTTCCCACAGGGACCGGCCGACCAGCAAACATTTACACGAGGGTCTTTTTCACCTGTTTGGATGTGGGTTCCACCAGCCCCAACCAGACTGTGCGTACATTGGGCTGGATGTAACGGACCGAATGGCTGCCAGGCCTTCACAAAATGCCCGAAACTCGGCGCAATCGAACTGGGAGCCGTTGTCCGACAACACCATTTCTGGAACGCCGAAGTCGCTAAAATTCTCTCCATCTCGGCGATGACGGACGAAGACGACAACGTGCGCAGCGGAACTAGCTGGCCACTTACTATAAAGGCGTCTCGACCACCAGGAGGATCTGAAGTTAACTCCATCGCGAAGAAAAATATCAGCCGACACCCATTGGAACGCATGAGCCGGTGAGGCACCGGACGGAGTGGCGGGGCTGGATTGCGATGACGATGAGCCTGGCAGGCGGTTGAGCAGCTGGCCACCATATTACGAATTTGCTCGTCACACCCGGGCCAATAAACGGCTGACTTTGCTCTCAAAACGCACTTCACTTCCTGAAATGGCCGTCGCAATGCCTGCTAACACCTCCTGTCGCAGAGAGTTGGGACAACTAAACGGCTGCCATTGAGTAGTAGACCACCAACTTCAGACAAGTGGTGGCGTACTGGCCAGAACGGTTTTACGGCCACCGGACAATGGGCAGCCTGTGATCAGGCCACCCACGAAGAAGGACTTCTTTTAGGAGACAGAGTTGGAGCTGACCTGCTGCCGCTTGCTGCAGCAAACTTGACGCAGGTTGAGTCTGCGAGGAATTACCAGGTCAGCGACAGCGGTAAACCTGCTCCTCACAGTCTTGAGTGATGTCATCAGTAAAAAGGCGGGGCGACGGTTATTGCGATGACTAAGCGTATGGCAATAAACAGCTCTTTACCGCTTGTAGACTAGCTTGAAGTCAAATCTTTGGAGTTGTAGACGCATCCGCTGGATTCTCGGGGAACAAGCAATGGAGCTTTCCAGGAGGCCAACCAACGGCTTGTGATCGGTTTCAACCACCACCATTTGGCCATAGACGTACTGCCGGGAAGCGCATAGGCCCAAACTGGACCGCCAACAGCTCCTTTTCAATCTGAAAATACCGCTTTTGAGTAACGGTTAATGACGTTGACGAGTACGCGATCAGTTGGTTATTTTGAAGTAACACTGCACCGATTCCGACGGGAGACGCATCAACTGACACGACCAAGGGCAGCGAGTGCGGTCAAACAATCTTAGCACTGGAAGAGACGACAAGGCACTTTTCAGCTGACTGAGGGCCATCTTTTGGGGTTCCTCCCACCCACGCTGCGTCTGCTTTGAAGTAGGTCACGCAGGTCTTGTTCAGACCCATGAGATTTTGGCAGAACTTGTCCAGGTATGTCACCATGCCCAGGAGCGGATGAGATCTGCGGACAAGTTGGATCAGGCATTTCCACAATTGCACCAAAATTTTAAGAGGGTCCGGCTTTAAGGTTCCTTGGCCAATGACATGGCCTAGCCATGGGAGACTCCTGGAGGGAAGAATTTGCACTTCTTTACTAAAGCTTCAAGTCATGGAGACGCAACCTTGTATAAATACTTGACGAGAGGTTGGTGAGAAGTTCCTCCTCCGTTCACCCGTTACAAGGAAATCGTCAAGTATATTAGTACACCGGGCAGGTCTCCAAACAAAGTCGTTCTCACTTGGAGATAAATTTCAGGGCGACTTCAACTAACAGGCAGCAGCCCGGAGGAATCGATAACTTACTTTCGGAGTGGCCATTCTGCACAGATAGGATGCCATCAGACAAAGGAATCTGATAGAAACCAGACGCGCATCAAGGCTGCAAAATATCGAGCCTTACCCAGCTTGCTGAACAGCTGTTCGATGGTGGGGACGGCAAAATGTTGACGTTGGATCGCTTTGTTTAGTTCAAATGGGTCCAGACAAATACGAGACTCACCGTCTGGTTTTCCCACCACCATCATGCGGCGCCCTGACCCACTCAGTTGGCTCTTGCACGGGGTGAGATCACTGGTCGCGACCATTTCGTCCAATTTCTTAAAAACGCGACCCTCCAGCCGGTATGGAAGTCGACTGGCTGCACATACAGGATCCACGCGATTAGTACCACAACGGCAACCTAATGTCGTGTTCTACAGGTAATTTACCTAATCCCGTGAAGACGTCCATGAATTCACGACGGATTGGTGGCGGTGGAGCTTCAACTGGCGACTGAACAGCATCGACTCGCCGAATCAGCAGTTTAGTTTGTCGCAAGACGGGAGTCCTAGAAGGGTGGCTGGCCAGGTTCATCAACCACGACAAAGTCGATAACAAACAAAGCACCTTTGTGAACCACTTGGCTGTGTGCAATCTAGCACGCAAGAGGCCATCCTGAACGATAGCTGCGAACAATGGGCCCAGGGCGAAGACAACGGCGTGTTTTGGGCAGCTGAGCAAACGACTCATACGGCAGAATGTTGCGCATGGCGCGAAATGGCGGAAGTCAACTTTACGCCATCTACTGTCACTGCTTCCACTCAGAATATACAGACGACGTTATGGCATGAGACGTAGTAACTTTCTTTAACTGACCGCGGGAGGGCCATTACCGTACCTGATCGACATCACCGAATCAGTGCGTCTCCTCCTCCACAGCATGAACTTTGTGCGCAGGAGGCGGGTGCTTGACGTGATGACGTCTGGCGGGGTTTTGGCGAATCAGGACAGCAACTTGATACATGGCCGACGACTACCGCAATTAAAACACGCGTAATGTGCAAACCTGCGATTTTTTCTGTGCCGGACGACCGCAACTGTTGCGGTTTGGAATACTGCTGGCCATCTGTTGACCTCGTCGACTGGGATGAGGCGTTGACTCGTTTGGCCGGTTGCTGCTCATTCTGAGCTCTGAATGATTCCGGCTTTTTTCTCATACTTCCGGCTACCTGGTCGACTCTGAATGGCGTGAGCGGCTTCTGCTGTCGACGTGTGTTGATTTGGCTGAGCTGGGCCTTGAATGACTCACCGCACGCCAATGTCCACACGCAGTGTTGAGGTAATAAATCTTTTTCAAACAGTAGTTTGTCACGGATGACTCAAAGGATCAGCCACGAGCACCTATCTGGTCTCGTAAGGCCGAATCAACACCAGTTCCATAGCCACGACTTTACTAAACCGCGGAGATCAATTAACCAGCGAA
Source organism: Daphnia magna (assembly GCF_020631705.1). NCBI lineage: Eukaryota > Metazoa > Arthropoda > Branchiopoda > Diplostraca > Daphniidae > Daphnia > Daphnia magna. The sequence continues at coordinate 2,164 of NW_025533407.1, read as the reverse complement.
TCAAACGTTTCACCAGCGAGTTGATGACGACGCAGGAATTCAAACGTTCAAAAACCTCACTACGTCGGGGCTCAAATGGGCAGTGAACTTGTCCACTTACAGGAGGAATTGTAATGGCATCAGTGGCTGGAGGAACACAAAAAGTATCATAAATTTTGAGGCCTTCACTGCTTAAGAAGAGTGATGAGGACGCCTACCATCTGCTCTTCATCCCGTGTAGCCTGGCATTTGTGGCCACCAGTACCACGAAAAAGGTCTACCCCATAAATACCCCACTGGGCAACCAAATCACTGGCCCAAAGAAAAAGGTTCTGGAGCTCTCAACGAAGACGACATTTCAATGAAACGGTGCAAGACATTAAGATGCACAAGACAGAGCGGATGCAGCTCAACAACACTTAGGATGCGCTCGATAAAGAAGGATGCAGCTCAATACTCACAGACCACGCGGTTACGACTCAATACCGTCGGTTGGGAAGCATAATCTGACACATGTTATAGGGACAAGTGTGTGTTTAAGACTGCTGTATTGGGGCTCTGCATGAAGGATGGGCGCCACTCTAGGTGGCACGGCATCATGGTCAGCGCTAGATACTACAACAGGAATACAAAAAGTAACTCTAAGTCAAAAAAGCCGGGTTCAACAGCTGGAAGAATCAACATCAGTGCATGAAAAAGCATGGACAATCGACTGATCATCGTTTTGCTGTGACATCTCTGTAAATCGTGTGGAACCAAATCAAGAATCGATACTGAGTTTTCAAAGAATTTTTAAATGAGCGAGGTGGCAGATCGCGACGTAAATTGTATCCATGTCAAAATTTTTGTCGATCAAAAATTATATTTTAAAAAATCTTTCTGGCCAAATAATTGATTAATTTGTTCTGCAAAGATTCGTCATAAATGTTAGAACATAAATAAAGTCAATGAAGTAGCCAAGTTTCCCTAATAGAATTTCAAAATATTTTTCGGGGGTTCCAAAGAGGGAGGGGAGGGCCAATGAAGAATGGTGCTTGGGGGTCCCCGAATCCCTATAGAGAGACGGCCCTGGAGTATAACAGTGTATTCACATTGAATACAAGTATATTCGATGCAGTTTACATATGAAGTAAAAACTCATGGTATAACCAGTGTATTCACATTGAATACAAGTGTAAATTTGATGCTGTTTACATATAGAAGTAAAAACTCATGGTATAACAGTGTATTCACATTGAATACAAGTATATTGATCACTGTTTACATATAGAAGAAAAACTCATATGGTATAACAGTGTATTCACATTGAATACAAGTATATTCCATGCAGTTTACATATAGAAGTAAAAACTCATGGTATAACAGTGTATTCACATTGAATACCAGTATATTCCATGCAGTTTACATATAAAGAAAAAACTAATGCATGGTATAACAGTGTATTCACATTGAATACAAGTATATTCCATGCAGTTTACATATAGAAGTAAAAACTCATGGTATAACAGTGTATTCACATTAGATACAAGTATATTCCATGCAGTTTACATATAAGTAAAAACTCATGGTATAACAGTGTATTCACATTGAATACAAGTATATTTGATGCTGTTTACTATATAGAGAATAAAAACTCATGGTATAAGAGTATATTCACATTGAATACAAGTATATTTGATGCTGTTTACATATAGAAGTAAAAACTCATGGTTATAACAGTGTATTCACATTGAATACAAGTATATTCCATGCAGTTTACATATGAAGTAAAACTCATGGTATAACAGTGTATTCACATTGAATACAAGTATATTCCATGCAGTTTACATATAGAAGTAAAAACTCATGGTATAACAGTGTATTCACATTGAATACAAGTATATTCCATGCAGTTTACATATAAAAATAAAAACTCATGGTATAACAGTGTATTCACATTGAATACAAGTATATTTGATGCTGTTTACATATAGAAGTAAAAACTCATGTATAACAGTGTATTCACATTGAATACAAGTATATTCCATGCAGTTTACATATAGAAGTAAAAACTCATGGTATAACAGTGTATTCACATTGAATACAAGTATATTCCATGCAGTTTACATATAAGTAAACATCAAAATATGCTTGTATTGTATGAATACCTTTGTTATACAATGAGTTTTGATTCTATATGTAAACA
>NW_025533406.1:15000-19584 GCF_020631705.1 Daphnia magna | reverse complement strand
CTCAAGGTAGTGGAAAAGGCAGTTATTTAGCAGGCTCTTTATGGCAGCATGGAATTGGTTAGAAACTTAAAAAGAGATAGAAATTGTGTTCAAGTTCGGCTCCGGGCGTTGGCTTTTCTTTTCTTGCGTTTCCTGCCGGGCTGCGTCGCGAGGGGGTTTTGCGGGGGCTCGGTCCTTTGTTTCTCGGTCGTCGTCATCCCCGGCGATACCTTCTGCTCTCGCGTCCGTCACGCAGTCTTCTTAGAGGGACAAGCGGCGTCCAGCCGCGTGACAGTGAGCAATAACAGGTCTGTGATGCCCTTAGATGTCCTGGGCCGCACGCGCGCTACACTGAAGGAATCAGCGTGTTTCACTCTCCCTGTCCGAAAGGACCGGGTAACCGCTGAACCTCCTTCGTGGTTGGGATTGGGGACTGCAATGATCCCCATGAACCAGGAATCCCTAGTAGGCGCGGGTCACTAGCCCGCGTCGATTACGTCCCTGCCCTTTGTACACACCGCCCGTCGCTACTACCGATTGAATGATTTAGTGAGGCCTTCGGACGGGCTTGTCGGGGTGCCGTCGCGTGGGGAGCAATCTCTGCGCGCGCGGTGCCTACCAACGGCGAGACTGAAAGATGGTCGAACTTGATCCTTTAGAGGAAGTAAAAGTCGTAACAAGGTTTCCGTAGGTGAACCTGCGGAAGGATCATAAACGAATTTAAAAATTTGCTTTCGCGTACGCGTGAATAAGCAAACAAACAAAAAGCACGGAACCGATGGCTGGGCTCAGTAAATTCTGTGACCAGTTCGTGTCAGCCTCGGTCTCCAAAATTTATAAACCCGAAAGATGAACCAACATCCACCGAATGCGTCAAATCGACGCATGTCGGTGGAGAAAATGCACGGAACCGATGGCCGGGCTCAGTTCATTCTGTGACCATTGCGCCTCGGTCTCCAAAATTATAAACCCGAAAGATGAACCAACATCCACCGAATGCGTCAAATCGACGCATGTCGGTGGAGAAAAGGGGCCGAGATGTTAAAAGACCTCGACACTCGGCCCCAGAATTTTCGTCGGCGTTCGACGTTGAGAAGTGAGAGAACGAAACGTGGCACAGCCAAAAATGATAGCTTGAAAAATAGCTTTCTCGGCGGTTGGCGGTCAAAGTTTGCCATCGCAACCGCATGTTTCGCTCGGCGACCCGCTTCAGAAGGTTTTTTAATCATCCGTACGATGTCGTTGCCTCGGAGAGAGCCCCAAAAAAAAAGAAAAAGCCAGGACGGGAAAGGAGCGAGTCAGCACAAACGGTACCAGGCGCTCTGATGCGCGACGGTTTAAAGCGTGTACGCCCGTGCTGAATCGACTGCCATTCCCTTTTTCTTTTGGCTTTCGAAACAGGCTTCGATGGATGCGTAAGAACTGCGACGAGCAAACTGCCGACGAAACGAAATCTGAAATGCGGGGGATCCTTGCGTTGGTGCTCTAACACTGCAAAAACACAACCGCTTAAAGCTTCGTTTCGTTTGACGCTTTCTCTACAAACCGCGTCTTCCGCCTTCGAAAAAAAGAGTGTCGACGCGATCATAACGCATCGCTCGCACTCGAAACACACACAAAAAAAAATCTAGTACGAGAGTTTATTTGAAAAAGCCTCGCCGGCTCTCGATCCCCCATTGCTTTTCAAACTCGGGCTTCACCGCTCGCTGTGCGAATCGTCGGGAGAAAGAGAAAAGGAGAGACAAAACGAATTGTGTCGTTTATAGTACGACCCTGAACGGTGGATCACTAGGCTCGTGGATCGATGAAGAGCGCAGCAAAGTGCGCTAATCCATGCGAACTGCAGAACACATGGAGCATCGAAATCTTGAACGTAAATGGCGGCCCAGCTTCTCGCTCGGGCCACATCTGACTGAGGGTCGGTCGAATGATGAACGAATAGAGATGTTTGTCTTCCCTGTGAGGTCGGGCTTTCATTAGCCCGAAAGATCGGGGATGCCGTCTCGCCATCTGGGTGCCGCGCGACTTAAGTGTCCGCGATGCCTCAAATACAAACGGCTCTTTAAAAAATAAAGGTCGCTTTAAGCATTTTTTTTCAAATTTTGGAAAAGAAACACCATCTCTCACGGATTTGGGGTGTTCGGCTGCGTACGCGGCATTCGCCGCAAAGCGGCGGGTGAGTGGTTCTGTTTGTTTCCTTTTGAGTGTTCGATGTCGGGGTGGACAAGTTCACGCATCTTTCTCGTTTCGGTATCGCCGGAAAGCAAAAGAAGAAGGAAAACGGAAAAACGGAGAGGGAGAAAAAAACGGGTGTGCGAGCGCCCGCGCGCGTTTATATATATACGCGTGCGGCGCGACTGTCGCCGCAAAAGGTCGGTCGAAGCGACGCGCGCAAAATCGCGGATAGAGTAAAGGCAGTGGTCGAATCTCTATTCGCGCGCGTCATGTCTCGGCCGGCCGTCCGTTTGGGAAAGAAGAAGGACGTCGCACAAACAAGGACAGAGCAAAGGCAGTGGTCGATCTCTGTTCGCGCGTCACTCTCTCTCTCGAAAAATCGGAGCTGGTCGCTGTCGCGAACCGCACGCCTAGCTAGCTGGCGCGCCTCCCTCTCATTGAAGTTTTTTCGTGGCACTTTAATTTTCTTTCTTGAAACCGAAATACGCGAGTTCGAAGCGTGTGTCCTCGTCCGTAAGGCACTTATAAAAAGAAAGGAGACAGTCGGCAGAAAAAAAAACCGCTCGCTCGTCCGTTACGTTTGCTTGTCTACATGCGTGTTCTTGTCGTGTGCGCCGGGCGTGTCGAAGTGTCGACCACCGCGAAAACATCGCACGCAGGATGATCGCTGACTCGCGCAAAAAAAAACGTCGGCGACGTGTCTTAGCGCTACGCGTTGTTTCAATACAAAAAGCCGGAAACCGAAACAAACAAAACTGCTCGAGAGAAAGTGCTTTCATTTCATTGCAGAAAAAAATCAAAAAACATTCATTCTGACCTCAGTTTAGATGAGACTACCCGCTGAACTTAAGCATATCAGTAAGCGGAGGAAAAGAAACTAACAAGGATTCCCTTAGTAGCGGCGAGCGAACAGGGATGAGCCCAGCACCGAACCTCGCGCCCGGTTGAGCGGGTGCCGAGGAATGTGGTGTTCGGGAGGATCGTGCGCGCCTGTCCGGTATATATCGTCCAAGTCTCCATGAACGGGGCGAGCAACCCACAGAGGGTGTCAGGCCCGTAGCTTAGACGAGCCGAGACCGTGCATCGGATCCCTTCCCAAGAGTCGGGTTGCTTGAGCGTGCAGCCCTAAGCGGGAGGTAAACTCCTTCTAAGGCTAAATATCGCCACGAGACCGATAGCGAACAAGTACCGCGAGGGAAAGTTGAAAAGAACTTTGAAGAGAGAGTTCAAGAGTGCGTGAAACCGTTCAGGGGGTTAAACGGGTGGGCCCTCGAAGGTCGAACGAGCCCCCGCTCCCGGCACTTGGTTGCATGCCCTCTGCTGCGAAGAGACCGACTTGATTTGGCGGCTCTGTTCGTTGGCGAGGACCGCATTAGCCGCGCCAAGGTCCGCAAGTGGGGGGCCTAGTAGGACTCCGCGACCGACTGGGTGTCTGTTATACGGGGCGTTCGTTAGCGAGTTTTGGGTTACCTCGTGTGCCCTCGACGAGCGCGGCGTCACTCAACAGTACTGCCCGGTCGTGACCTGTCTCCTCCCGGATTGTCTACGTGTATCTCGCTAGAGGCTTCGATCTGGAGCTTCAGGGCTTGGCATCACGTTGTAGAAAACCGCGGAGGCCCAGAGCGGAGAGTAGAAGTCGGGTCCCACCCGACCCGTCTTGAAACACGGACCAAGGAGTCTAACATGTGCGCGAGTCGTCGAGTCTATTACGAAACTCGCGAGGCGCAATGAAAGTGAAGCGGCCCCGATGAGGGTGCATCCGCGAGGGGTGATCCCGTCTCGAACAGAGCGGGCGCAACCCCTGGGCGTCCGAATGCTCGCGAGGCCCCGGTCAAACGGTGTGCCGAGTCGGCCGGACGAACCAAGAGCGTACACGTTGGGACCCGAAAGATGGTGACCTATGCCTGGCCAGGACGAAGCCAGGGGAAACCCTGGTGGAGGTCCGCAGCGATTCTGACGTGCAAATCGATCGTCGGAGTTGGGTATAGGGGCGAAAGACTAATCGAACCATCTAGTAGCTGGTTCCCCCCGAAGTTTCCCTCAGGATAGCTGGTGCTCGCAAAGAGAACAAACGGAGTTTCATCCGGTAAAGCGAATGATTAGAGGCCTTGGGGTCGAAACGACCTCAACCTATTCTCAAACTTTCAATGGGTGAGAAGCCCGGCCTGCATTTCTTGATTGAGGCCGTGGCAATAATTTTATTTTGAATCTGAGCGCCCAGTGGGCCATTTTTGGTAAGCAGAACTGGCGCTGTGGGATGAACCAAACGCCCGGTTAAGGCGCCTAAACGACGCACATTTCGGATCCCACGAAAAGGAGTTGGTTGCTAAAGACAGCAGGACGGTGGCCATGGAGGTCGGAATCCGCTCAGGAGTGTGTAACAACTCACCTGCCGAAGCAACTAGCCCTTAAAATGGGAGGCGCTATAGC
>NW_025533406.1:0-10000 GCF_020631705.1 Daphnia magna | reverse complement strand
GATTGAAGCCGTTGAAGAAATGAGAAAGATCGGAAAAGTGGAAAAAGTTGAAACTTTTTCTAAGTCCCAACTCATCGGGAATGATGAAAAATGTATGCGGCAGTTGACGTGATTGAAAGCCGTTGAAGAAATGAGAAAGATCGGAAAAGTGGAAAAAGTTGAAACTTTTTCTAAGTCCCAACTCATCGGGAATGATGAAAAATGTATGCGGCAGTTGACGTGATTGAAGCCGTTGAAGAAATGAGAAAGATCGGAAAAGTGGAAAAAAGTTGAAACTTTATCTAAGTCCCAACTCATCGGGAATGATGAAAATTATGTATGCGGCAGTTGACGTGATTGAAGCCGTTGAAGAAATGAGAAAGATCGGAAAAGTGGAAAAAAGTTGAAACTTTTTCTAAGTCCCAACTCATCGGGAATGATGAAAAATGTATGCGGCAGTTGACGTGATTGAAGCCGTTGAAGAAATGAGAAAGATCGGAAAAGTGGAAAAAAGTTGAAAGTTTTTCTAAGTCCCAACTCATCGGGAATGATGAAAAATGTATGCGGCAGTTGACTTAGTTGAAGCCGTTGAAGAAATGAGAAAGATCGGAAAAGTGGAAAAAAGTTGGAAATTTTTCTAAGTCCCAACTCATCGGGAATGATGAAAAATGTATGCGGCAGTTGACGTGATTGAAGCCGTTGAAGAAATGAGAAAGATCGGAAAAGTGGAAAAAAGTTGAAACTTTATCTAAGTCCCAACTCATCGGGAATGATGAAAAATGTATGCGGCAGTTGACGTGATTGAAGCCGTTGAAGAAATGAGAAAGATCGGAAAAGTGGAAAAAAGTTGAAACTTTTTCTAAGTCCCAACTCATCGGGAATGATGAAAAATGTATGCGGCAGTTGACGTGATTGAAGCCGTTGAAGAAATGAGAAAGATCGGAAAAGTGGAAAAAAATTGAAACTTTTTCTAAGTCCCAACTCATCGGGAATGATGAAAAATGTATGCGGCAGTTGACGTGATTGAAGCCGTTGAAGAAATGAAGAAAGATCGGAAAAGTGGAAAAAGTTGAAACTTTTTCTAAGTCCCAACTCATCGGGAATGATGAAAAATGTATGCGGCAGTTGACGTGATTGAAGCCGTTGAAGAAATGAAGAAAGATCGGAAAAGTGGAAAAAAGTTGAAAGTTTTTCTAAGTCCCAACTCATCGGGAATGATGAAAAATGTATGCGGCAGTTGACGTGATTGAAGCCGTTGAAGAAATGAAGAAAGATCGGAAAAATGGAAAAAAGTTGAAACTTTTTCTAAGTCCCAACTCATCGGGAATGATGAAAAATGTATGCGGCAGTTGACGTGATTGAAGCCGTTGAAGAAATGAGAAAAATCGGAAAAATGGAAAAAAGTTGAAAATTTTTCTAAGTCCCAACTCATCGGGAGTGTTGAAAAATGTAACCGGCAGTTGACGTGGTTGAAGCCGTTAAAAAAACGAAGAAAAAGCCTAAATTTGAAAAAAAGTGAAAATTTTTCTAAGTCCCAACTCATTCGGGACATTGAAAAATGTTGGCGGCAGTTGACGTGGTTGAAGCCGTTAAAGAAACGAAGGAAAAGCCTAAATTTGAAAAAAAGTGAAAATTTTTCTAAGTCCCAACTCATTCGGGACATTGAAAAATGTTGGCGGCAGTTGACGTGGTTGAAGCCGTTAAAGAAACGAAGGAAAAGCCTAAATTTGAAAAAAAGTGAAAATTTTTCTAAGTCCCAACTCATTCGGGACATTGAAAAATGTTGGCGGCAGTAAACGTGGTTGAAGCCGTTAAAGAAACGAAGGAAATCGGTAAAATCGAAAAAAAGTTGAAAAATTTTCTAAGTCCCAAAATTATTATGGCATTGGAATAACCGACCACCTTTTCCATATATAGGAGAGGCTACCTCTCTGAAAATTTTTCTAAGTCCCGACGGCTCTTGAAGGTTTCATTGGGCGGCAGCTGTGAGACATCTGGCCGGCTGAAAAATTCAAAAAGTCGGACGGAGGCGATGATGAAAATTTTTCTAAGTCCCTACGGTGTTAGGGGAGATCGTCAGGCGGGAGTTGAGCGTTTGATGGCCGATGAAAATTTTGATGAAAGCCGGTGAAAAAAAAAATGGAAAAAATAGTATGGCATGGGTAATGCAAGCATGCTTTTCCATATATAGGAGAGGCTACCTCCCTGAAATTGAGATGAAAAATTTTCTAAGTCCCTACGGCTTTTGGAGTGAATTCCGGGCGGTGGATGGTAGCCGTCCTGCCGCCTGGAATATCCATGATGCCGAATGATGGTTCGATTGAAAATTTTTCTAAGTCCCGATGGCTCTCTGAGCTAACATTGGGCGGCGCCAGAAACGTTTGAGGCCGGGTGAGAAAGTCGAAAATTGCCGGTGGAAAAAAAGTTGGAAAAAAATAGTATGGCATGGGTAATGCAAGCATGCTTTTCCATATATAGGAGAGGCTACCTCTCTGAAATTGAGATGAAAAATTTTCTAAGTCCCTACGGCTATTGGAGTGAATTGCCAGGCGGTGGATGGTAGCCGTCCTGCCGCCTGGAATATCCATGATGCCGAATGATGGTTCGATTGAAAATTTTTCTAAGTCCCGATGGCTCTCTGAGCTAACATTGGGCGGCGCCAGAAACGTTTGAGACCGGGTGAGAAAGTCGAAAAGTGCCGGTGGAGAAAAAGTTGGAAAAAAATATTATGGTATGCCTAATGCAAGCATGCTTTTCCATATATAGGAGAGGCTACCTCTCTGAAATTGAGATGAAAAATTTTCTAAGTCCCTACGGCTATTGGAGTGAATGCCAGGCGGTGGATGGTAGCCGTCCTGCCGCCTGGAATATCCATGATGCCGGATGATGGTTCGATTGAAAATTTTTCTAAGTCCCGATGGCTCTCTGAGCTAACATTGGGCGGCGCCAGAAACGTTTGAGACCGGGTGAGAAAGTCGAAAAGTGCCGGTGGAGAAAAAGTTGGAAAAAAATATTATGGTATGCCTAATGCAAGCATGCTTTTCCATATATAGGAGAGGCTACCTCTCTGAAATTGAGATGAAAAATTTTCTAAGTCCCTACGGCTTTTGGAGTGAATGCCAGGCGGTGGATGGTAGCCGTCCTGCCGCCTGGAATATCCATGATGCCGAATGATGGTTCGATTGAAAATTTTTCTAAGTCCCGATGGCTCTCTGAGCTAACATTGGGCGGCGCCAGAAAACGTTTGGAGACCGGCTGAGAAAGTCGAAAAGTGCCGGTGGAGAAAAAGTTGGAAAAAAATATTATGGTATGCCTAATGCAAGCATGCTTTTCCATATATAGGAGAGGCTACCTCTCTGAAATTGAGATGAAAAATTTTCTAAGTCCCTACGGCTTTTGGAGTGAATGCCAGGCGGTGGATGGTAGCCGTCCTGCCGCCTGGAATATCCAAGTTGCCGAATGATGGTTCGATTGAAAATTTTTCTAAGTCCCGATGGCTCTCTGAGCTAACATTGGGCGGCGCCGAAAACGTTTGGAGCCGGCTGAGAAAGTCGAAAAGTGCCGGTGGAGAAAAAGTTGGAAAAAAATATTATGGTATGCCTAATGCAAGCATGCTTTTCCATATATAGGAGAGGCTACCTCTCTGAAATTGAGATGAAAAATTTTCTAAGTCCCTACGGCTTTTGGAGTGAATGCCAGGCGGTGGATGGTAGCCGTCCTGCCGCCTGGAATATCCAAGTTGCCGAATGATGGTTCGATTGAAAATTTTTCTAAGTCCCGATGGCTCTCTGAGCTAACATTGGGCGGCGCCGAAAACGTTTGGAGCCGGCTGAGAAAGTCGAAAAGTGCCGGTGGAGAAAAAGTTGGAAAAAAATATTATGGTATGCCTAATGCAAGCATGCTTTTCCATATATAGGAGAGGCTACCTCTCTGAAATTGAGATGAAAAATTTTCTAAGTCCCTACGGCTTTTGGAGTGAATGCCGGGCGGTGGATGGTAGCCGTCCTGCCGCCTGGAATATCCATGATGCCGGATGATGGTTCGATTGAAAATTTTTCTAAGTCCCGATGGCTCTCTGAGCTAACATTGGGCGGCGCCAGAAACGTTTGGAGCCGGCTGAGAAAGTCGAAAAGTGCCGGTGGAGAAAAAGTTGGAAAAAAATATTATGGTATGCCTAATGCAAGCATGCTTTTCCATATATAGGAGAGGCTACCTCTCTGAAATTGAGATGAAAAATTTTCTAAGTCCCTACGGCTTTTGGAGTGAATGCCGGGCGGTGGATGGTTGCCATCTTGCCGGCTAGAAAAGTGGATGAGCCGGTAGAAAGTTGAGATGAAAAATTTTCAAAGTCCCTACGGGACTTGATGGAGAAATTGGGTGGAAGCCGAGCGTTTGGTGGCCGGCTAAGAATGAGAAAAAACATGGGTGAAAATTGAGGATGAAAAATTTTCAGAGTCCCAACGGCTTTGGAGGATGAAATTGGGCGGCCTTTGAGCGTCATGTGGCCGGCTGGAAATAAGGAAAAGAGCCGGTAAAATGACCGATAATTGATGGCGAGAACGCCGGCGACGTGCGGCGTTGGTCGCCGGCTGGAAATAAGGAAAAGAGCCGGTAAAATGACCGATAATTGATGGCGAGAACGCCGGCGACTTGCGGCGTTGGTCGCCGGCCTTTTTTCTAGGAAAAATCGGCTAATATGATATCCAAACTACCTGGCGTGTTTTCCATATATATGGAAGGTGGTGTCTCGGTCTTGACTATAAGGGTAAATATAGAAATCAAGAAATGGCAACGAGACACCTTAAGGGTGGCGCCCCTTCCTACGGCTAAAGAGAAGAGCCGGGCCATTTTCTGAGGAAAATGCGCTTGTACGGAGTTGGCAGACCGTACTGTGGCCTTTCGGTGGGCCCGGGGAGTGATTATTTACCCACGCTCCCCTAAAAACTTCCGAAGGAGACCGACGTGAGAGAATTGGCCCGTCGGTGGGCCTGGGAGAGTGATTGTTCACCTAGCGCTCTCCCTAAAAACCGCACGAACGAGACAAATAAATTGAGGCCTTACGGAGGGCCTGTGGGGAGTGATTGTTCACCCGCGCTCCCCTAAAAAAAAATATCCGTACGAGACCGTCGTGAAGAGAATAGGCCATTCGGCGGCCTAGGGATGCGATTGTTTTCAACCACGATCCGCCCAAACGTCCGAATGAGACCGTCGTGAAGAGAATAGGCCATTCGGCGGCCTAGGGATGCGATTGTTTTCACCCACGATCCGCCCAAACGTCCGAACGAGACCGTCGTGAGTAGAATAGGCAATTCGGCGGCCTAGGGATGCGATTGTTTTCACCCACGATCCACCCAAACGTCCGAACGAGACCGTCGTGAGAGAATAGGCCATTCGGCGGCCTAGGGATGCGATTGTTTTCAACCACGATCCGCCCAAACGTCCGAATGAGACCGTCGTGATTGAAAAGGCCTTTCGGCGGCCTGGGTTTCACTGAAGCCTATCGCCCGAAATTTTATTTTTCACAGCTTGGATCGCGGCTTTGCTCTCGCTAGTTTAGCCCCATGCGATCGACGACAGTAGAAACGATGAAAGGAGGGTAGTATTCACTACTACCATTCAAATTGCAAACGATTCGATGGTCGGCGTCAATTCTAATGCCAAGGCGCGGAAGAAGAGACGACTGAACCGCGAAGTGAACGGGGTGAATGTCCCTTCACCGAATGGTGTGAGCCTAGAGGCAAGTCAATTGAACGAGGAAAGAGAGAGAGAGTAGAGAAGGAGAGCACGCCTGATCTTAATCGAGGCTCGGCAAAAGCGAAAGAACGAAGGTTTTTGAACGGTAGAAAAGGAAGGCAACTGCGGATAAGAACGAGAGACAATTCTGTGAGGGTACGGAAATGCTAGGCAAGACTGATAATGAGCTAGCGGGCTTTAATGGCTTTCAGCCACCCGTTTCTCGTTCCCGAGTATGGCCGCACTCAACAAACGAGTCTCGGTGGGAGCTATAGTGATCGTTCGAGAAGGCCTTCGTTGGCCGTAGTCGTTCATCGCACAAGCCCCATCGCTCGGTGCGGTAAGGTGTATTTACGCTCGGGTTTGTCTCGCGGCACTCTTCGCTATTTTTCCGACCGGGTTGTTTGCGCGCGTCTTACCAGGAGACTTTGTGGCACCGACGGACGCGCGTTTTCAATTTCCCAAACGGTAGAAGCATGAAGTGCGGGGGCAGTGGTGCACTCGCTTGGTTTTGCACGATTCATTGCGTACTCGTTGCTCCTCGAGATGACCACCGGTCTATGGCTGTTATACGACAAATTCGCGCTGGTTAACGGTATTAACGCTTGGTGTATCGCCCTTAAGTTGGCTGCCTATAAGACTACGGGACATTGGCGCGGGTTTTGTCGTTTCGGTCGGCCACTTTTGTACGTTAAAGCTGTCGTTCCCGATGTGGTGGCTTTTCTGATTTGCCGCGAGAATAACATGTGAGAAGCGAAAGCGGAACGCATGCGTGCGGAAGGACGAGAGACAATTCTGTGAGGGTATAGAAATGCTAGGCAAGACTGATAATGAGTTAGCGGGCTTTAATGGCTTTCAGCCACCCGTTTCTCGTTCCCGAGTATGGCCGCACTCAACAAACGAGTCTCGGTGGGAGCTATAGTGATCGTTCGCGAAGGCCTTCGTTGGCTGGAGTCGTTCATCGCACAAGCCCCCATCGCTCGGTGCGGTAAGGTGTATTTACGCTCGGGTTTGTCTCGCGGCACTCTTCGCTATTTTTCCGACCGGGTAGTAGCGGCTCGCGCCAGTTGGGTGTTAACTCACCGACGACGCTTGTCGCTCATTTTCCCAAACGGTAGAAGCATGAAGTGCGGGGGCAGTGGTGCACTCGCTTGGTTTTGCACGATTCATTGCGTACTCGTTGCTCCTCGAGATGACCACCGGTCTATGGCTGTTATACGACAAATTCGCGCTGGTTAACGGTATTAACGCTTGGTGTATCGCCCTTAAGTTGGCTGCCTATAAGACTACGGGACATTGGCGCGGGTTTTGTCGTTTCGGTCGGCCACTTTTGTACGTTAAAGCTCTCGTTCCTGATGTGGTGGCTTTTTCCGATTTGACGCGAGAGTAACATGTGAGAAGCAAAAGCGGCACGCATGCGTGCGGAAGGACGAGAGACAATTCTGTGAGGGTTCAGAAATGCTAGGCAAGACTGATAATGAGTTAGCGGGCTTTAATGGCTTTCAGCCACCCGTTTCTCGTTCCCGAGTATGGCCGCACTCAACAAACGAGTCTCGGTGGGAGCTATAGTGATCGTTCGCGAAGGCCTTCGTTGGCTGGAGTCGTTCATCGCACAAGCGCCCATCGCTCGGTGCGGTAAGGTGTATTTACGCTCGGGTTTGTCTCGCGGCACTCTTCGCTATTTTTCCGACCGGGTTGTTTGCGCGCGTCTTACCAGGAGACTTTGTGGCACCGACGGACGCGCGTTCTCAATTTCCCAAACGGTAGAAGCATGAAGTGCGGGGGCAGTGGTGCACTCGCTTGGTTTTGCACGATTCATTGCGTACTCGTTGCTCCTCGAGATGACCACCGGTCTATGGCTGTTATACGACAAATTCGCGCTGGTTAACGGTATTAACGCTTGGTGTATCGCCCTTAAGTTGGCTGCCTATAAGACTACGGGACACTGGCGTGGGTTTTGTCGTTTCGGTCGGCCACTTTTGAACGTTACCGCTCTCGTTCTGAAGGACGTGCGGGCTTGCAAAGCGAGCTGGGTTATGAAATGTTTGTGAATGAAGCCGGAGAGCCGATAGAGAGAGAGTGATGGTGGTGCAGCTCTGACTCGAGTGGAAAAAATAGACCGGTCGATGAATCCGAATCACTTTGGGCTCTAGACCGTAAAAATGAAAAAGTCTTGCTCACCCCTCGAAATTTCGATTTCGGGAGGAGAGAAAAATTTACAATTCGAGACGGTGAATGTTGATCTTTGGCCGGTTGCACTTGATGCTCCGTCGCTATAAATGATGAAGAGGTGTCCTAAGAAAGAAATTGCAATATATATATTGCAAAAAAATATATCAATCCTTTTGGCCGAAATAAAGTCGTTCGTTCGGATAGGTTGTGAGTGAGTTCCCGCACAGCAGCCAGCGGTGTTACAATGATCTTTCGTACCACCGACGAACGACGAACTCTCCGAGCGTATGGACAAGTTTTCCCAAAAATCCACGCCGAGAGAGAGAGAGAGAGAGAGAGAGAGTGAGAGAGAGAGAGAGAAAGAGAGAGAGAGAATGATGAGATATCCGTGGATGATTTCCAGGGGCAACGGATGATCTCGAATCTGGGGCGGTACGAAAAGTGCCAATGGCACGAAGCATTATATATTCCTGTCTTGAAACGAAACGAAACGAAAGTAATGTTTTCGCCGTCTCGCTTTCTCCTTCGTCGGATGAGAAGTGTAGGGTGCTACGTCTGAATTCGGCGGAGAGGAGGGTGAGAAGGGCGAAAGGCATTTACATTTCGACAAAAACGAAATACCTGGTTGATCCTGCCAGTAGCATATGCTTGTCTCAAAGATTAAGCCATGCATGTCTAAGTACAAGCCGCTAGACGGCGAAACCGCGAATGGCTCAATAAATCAGTTATGGTTCCTTAGATCCACTCCATCCTACTTGGATAACTGTGGTAATTCTAGAGCTAATACATGCACTCGAGCCTCGACTGCGCCCGCTTCGCGGTGGGTGCAGAAGAGGTGCTTTTATTAGATCAAAACCAGTCGGGGCGAGCGGCGGGCAACCGTCGCGCGACCCGTACCAATTTTGGTGACTCTGGATAACTTCACGCCGATCGCATGGCCTTCGAGCCGGCGACGTATCTTTCAAATGTCTGCCTTATCAACTGTCGATGGTAGGTTACGCGCCTACCATGGTTGCTACGGGTAACGGGGAATCGGGGTTCGATTCCGGAGAGGGAGCCTGAGAAACGGCTACCACATCCAAGGAAGGCAGCAGGCGCGCAAATTACCCACTCCCGGCACGGGGAGGTAGTGACGAAAAATAACGATACGGGACTCTTCCGAGGCCCCGTGATTGGAATGAGTACACTTTAAATCCTTTAACGAGGAACCATTGGAGGGCAAGTCTGGTGCCAGCAGCCGCGGTAACTCCAGCTCCAATAGCGTATATTAAAGTTGTTGCGGTTAAAAAGCTCGTAGTCGGATGTCTGTCTTCGGCCGGGCGGCGCCGCTCTGAATCAAGGGTGTTGCGTTTCACGCTCTGGGAGCCCGGGTGTCAAAGCCCGACTCTCTTCACGGTCGGACAACATCGCCGGAGTGGTGGCCGGTGGGTCGCGTTGTATCGGTTCGCGTGGCGTTTCGTTTTCTTCCTCTTCGGGGTTCGCTCCGTCGAGGGGGGGGTGATCGCTCGCGTTCAGTTGACGCGGTTCGCTCCACCCAGTCAATCGTTCGGGGTGCCCTTCACCGGGTGTCTCGGGCGGCCGGCAACGTTTACTTTGAACAAATTAGAGTGCTCAAAGCAGGTGTATCCCAACGCCTGAATATCGCAGCATGGAATGATGGAATAGGACCTCGGTCCGATTTTGCTGGTCTTTTCTTTTGGACCCGAGGTAATGGTCAATAGAGACGGACGGGGGCATTCGTACTGCGGCGACAGAGGTGAAATTCTTGGACCGCCGCAAGACGAACAACAGCGAAGGCATTTGCCAAGAATGTTTTCCTTGATCAAGAACGAAAGTTAGAGGTTCGAAGGCGATCAGATACCGCCCTAGTTCTAACCATAAACGATGCCAACCAGCAATCCGTCGGAGTTACTCCAATGACTCGACGGGCAGCTTCCGGGAAACCAAAGTCTTTGGGTTCCGGGGGAAGTATGGTTGCAAAGCTGAAACTTAAAGGAATTGACGGAAGGGCACCACCAGGAGTGGAGCCTGCGGCTTAATTTGACTCAACACGGGAAACCTCACCAGGCCCGGACACTGGAAGGATTGACAGATTGAGAGCTCTTTCTTGATTCGG
>NW_025533405.1:0-19960 GCF_020631705.1 Daphnia magna | reverse complement strand
CAGTGTTCGTTCAATTCTATATGTAAACTGCATGGAATATACTTGTATTCAATGTGAATACACTGTTATACCATGAGTTTTTACTTCTATATGTAAACTGCATGGAATATATACTTATATTCAATGTGAATACACTGTTATACCATGAGTTTTTACTTCTATATGTAAACTGCATGGAATATACTTGTATTCAATGTGAATACACTGTTATACCATGAGTTTTTACTTCTATATGTAAACTGCATGGAATATACTTGTATTCAATGTGAATACACTGTTATACCATGAGTTTTTACTTCTATATGTAAACTGCATGGAATATACTTGTATTCAATGTGAATACACTGTTATACCATGAGTTTTTACTTCTATATGTAAACTGCATCGAATATACTTGTATTCAATGTGAATACACTGTTATACCAT
This sequence comes from Daphnia magna, assembly GCF_020631705.1. NCBI lineage: Eukaryota > Metazoa > Arthropoda > Branchiopoda > Diplostraca > Daphniidae > Daphnia > Daphnia magna. The sequence goes on along the minus strand of NW_025533405.1, from coordinate 19,534 downwards.
GAGTTTTTACTTCTATATGTAAACTGCATGGAATATACTTGTATTCAATGTGAATACACTGTTATACCATGAGTTTTTACTTCTATATGTAAACTGCATGGAATATACTTGTATTCAATGTGAATACACTGTTATACCATGAGTTTTTACTTCTATATGTAAACTGCATGGAATATACTTGTATTCAATGTGAATACACTGTTATACCATGAGTTTTTACTTCTATATGTAAACTGCATGGAATATACTTGTATTCAATGTGAATACACTGTTATACCATGAGTTTTTACTTCTATATGTAAACTGCATGGAATATACTTGTATTCAATGTGAATACACTGTTATACCATGAGTTTTTACTTCTATATGTAAACTGCATGGAATATACTTGTATTCAATGTGAATACACTGTTATACCATGAGTTTTTACTTCTATATGTAAACTGCATGGAATATACTTGTATTCAATGTGAATACACTGTTATACCATGAGTTTTTACTTCTTCTATATGTAAACTGCATCAAATATACTTGTATTCAATGTGAATACACTGTTATACCATGAGTTTTTACTTCTATATGTAAACTGCATGGAATATACTTGTATTCAATGTGAATACACTGTTATACCATGAGTTTTTACTTCTATATGTAAACTGCATGGAATATACTTGTATTCAATGTGAATACACTGTTATACCATGAGTTTTTACTTCTATATGTAAACAGCATCAAATATACTTGTATTCAATGTGAATACACTGTTATACCATGAGTTTTTACTTCTATATGTAAACTGCATGGAATATACTTGTATTCAATGTGAATACACTGTTATACCATGAGTTTTCTTTCTATATGTAAACTGCATCAACTATACTTGTATTCAATGTGAATACACTGTTATACCATGAGTTTTTACTTCTATATGTAAACTGCATGGAATATACTTGTATTCAATGTAAATACACTGTTATACCATGAGTTTTTACTTCTATATGTAAACTGCATGGAATATACTTGTATTCAATGTGAATACACTGTTATACAATGAGTTTTTTACTTCTATATGTAAACTGCATGGAATATACTTGTATTCAATGTGAATACACTGTTATACAATAAGTTTTTACTTCTATATGTAAACTGCATCAAATATACTTGTATTCAATGTGAATACACTGTTTATACCATGAGTTTTTACTTCTATATGTAAACTGCATGGAATATACTTGTATTCAATGTGAATACACTGTTATACCATGAGTTTTTACTTCTATATGTAAACTGCATCAAATATACTTGTATTCAATGTGAATACACTGTTATACCATGAGTTTTTATTTCTATATGTAAACTGCATCAAATATACTTGTATTCAATGTGAATACACTGTTATACCATGAGTTTTTACTTCTATATATAAACTGCATGGAATATACTTGTATTCAATGTGAATACACTGTTATACCATGAGTTTTTACTTCTATATGTAAACAGCATCAAATATACTTGTATTCAATGTGAATACACTGTTATACCATGAGTTTTTACTTCTATATGTAAACTGCATGGAATATACTTGTATTCAATGTGAATACACTGTTATACCATGAGTTTTTACTTCTATATGTAAACTGCATGGAATATACTTGTATTCAATGTGAATACACTGTTATACCATGAGTTTTTACTTCTATATGTAAACTGCATCAAATATACTTGTATTCAATGTGAATACACTGTTATACCATGAGTTTTTACTTCTATATGTAAACTGCATGGAATATACTTGTATTCAATGTGAATACACTGTTATACCATGAGTTTTTACTTCTATATGTAAACTGCATGGAATATACTTGTATTCAATGTGAATACACTGTTATACCATGAGTTTTTACTTCTATATGTAAACTGCATCAAATATACTTGTATTCAATGTGAATACACTGTTATACCATGAGTTTTTACTTCTATATGTAAACTGCATGGAATATACTTGTATTCAATGTGAATACACTGTTATACCATGAGTTTTTACTTCTATATGTAAACTGCATGGAATATACTTGTATTCAATGTGAATACACTGTTATACCATGAGTTTTTACTTCTATATGTAAACAGCATCAAATATACTTGTATTCAATGTGAATACACTGTTATACCATGAGTTTTTACTTCTATATGTAAACTGCATGGAATATACTTGTATTCAATGTGAATACACTGTTATACCATGAGTTTTTACTTCTATATGTAAACTGCATGGAATATACTTGTATTCAATGTGAATACACTGTTATACCATGAGTTTTTACTTCTATATGTAAACTGCATCGAAATATACTTGTATTCAATGTGAATACTCTGTTATACCATGAGGTTTTACTTCTATATGTAAACAGCATGGAATATACTTGGTATTCAATGTGAATACACTGTTATACCATGAGTTTTTACTTCTATATGTAAACTGCATGGAATATACTTGTATTCAATGTGAATACACTGTTATACCATGAGTTTTTACTTCTATATGTAAACTGCATGGAATATACTTGTATTCAATGTGAATACACTGTTATACCATGAGTTTTTACTTCTATATGTAAACTGCATCAGAATATACTTGTATTCAATGTGAATACACTGTTATACCATGAGTTTTTACTTCTATATGTAAACTGCATGGAATATACTTGTATTCAATGTGAATACACTGTTATACCATGAGTTTTTACTTCTATATGTAAACTGCATCAAATATACTTGTATTCAATGTGAATACACTGTTATACCATGAGTTTTTACTTCTATATGTAAACTGCATGGAATATACTTGTATTCAATGTGAATACACTGTTATACCATGAGTTTTTACTTCTATATGTAAACTGCATCAAATATACTTGTATTCAATGTGAATACACTGTTATACCATGAGTTTTTACTTCTATATGTAAACTGCATCGAATATACTTGTATTCAATGTGAATACACTGTTATACCATGAGTTTTTACTTCTATATGTAAACTGCATGGAATATACTTGTATTCAATGTGAATACACTGTTATACCATGAGTTTTTACTTCTATATGTAAACTGCATGGAATATACTTGTATTCAATGTGAATACACTGTTATACCATGAGTTTTTACTTCTATATGTAAACTGCATGGAATATACTTGTATTCAATGTGAATACACTGTTATACCATGAGTTTTTACTTCTATATGTAAAACTGCATCAAATATACTTGTATTCAATGTGAATACACTGTTATACCATGAGTTTTTACTTCTATATGTAAACTGCATGGAATATACTTGTATTCAATGTGAATACACTGTTATACCATGAGTTTTTACTTCTATATGTAAACTGCATGGAATATACTTGTATTCAATGTGAATACACTGTTATACCACCATGAGTTTTTACTTCTATATGTAAACAGCATCAAATATACTTGTATTCAATGTGAATACACTGTTATACCATGAGTTTTTACTTCTATATGTAAACAGCATCAAATATACTTGTATTCAATGTGAATACACTGTTATACCATGAGTTTTTACTTCTATATGTAAACTAAGAATCATGGAATATACTTGAATTCAATGTGAATACCTGTTACTTTCATGCCATGAGTTTTTACTTCTATATGTAAACTGCATCAAATATACTTGTATTCAATGTGAATACACTGTTATACCATGAGTTTTTACTTCTATATGTAAACTGCATGGAATATACTTGTATTCAATGTGAATACACTGTTATACCATGAGTTTTTACTTCTATATGTAAACTGCATCAAATATACTTGTATTCAATGTGAATACACTGTTGTACCATAAGGTTTTACTTCTATATGATAAACTGCATGGAATATACTTGTATTCAATGTGAATACACTGTTATACCATGAGTTTTTACTTCTATATGTAAACAGCATCAGAATATACTTGTATTCAATGTGAATACACTGTTATACCATGAATTTTTACTTCTATATGTAAACAGCATCAAATATACTTGTATTCAATGTGAATACACTGTTATACCATGAGTTTTTACTTCTATATGTAAACTGCATGGAATATACTTGTATTCAATGTGAATACACTGTTATACCCATGAGTTTTTACTTCTATATGTAAACAGCATCAAATATACTTGTATTCAATGTGAATACACTGTTATACCATGAGTTTTTACTTCTATATGTAAACTGCATGGAATATACTTGTATTCAATGTGAATACATCTGTTATACCATGAGTGTTTTACTTCTATATGTAAACTGCATGGAATATACTTGAATTCAAATGTGTGAATACACTGTTATACCATGAGTTTTTACTTCTATATGTAAACTGCATCAAATATACTTGTATTCAATGTGAATACACTGTTATACCATGAGTTTTTACTTCTATTATGTAAACTGCATGGAATATACTTGTATTCAATGTGAATACATTGTTATACCATGAGTTTTTACTTCTATGTAAAAAACTGCATGGAATATACTTGTATTCAATGTGAATACACTGTTATACCATGAGTTTTTACTTCTATATGTAAACAGCATCAAATATACTTGTATTCAATGTGAATACACTGTTATACCATGAGTTTTTACTTCTATATGTAAACAGCATCAAATATACTTGTATTCAATGTGAATACACTGTTATACCATGAGTTTTTACTTCTATATGTAAACTGCATGGAATATACTTGTATTCAATGTGAATACACTGTTATACCATGAGTTTTTACTTCTATGTGTAAACAGCATCAAATATACTTGTATTCAATGTGAATACACTGTTATACCATGAGTTTTTACTTCTATATGTAAACTGCATGGAATATACTTGAATTCAATGTGAATACACTGTTATACCATGAGTTTTTACTTCTATATGTAAACTGCATGGAATATACTTGAATTCAATGTGAATACACTGTTATACCATGAGTTTTTACTTCTATATGTAAACTGCATGGAATATACTTGTATTCAATGTGAATACACTGTTATACCATGAGTTTTTACTTCTATATGTAAACTGCATCAAATATACTTGTATTCAATGTGAATACACTGTTGTACCATAAGTTTTTACTTCTTTATGTAAACTGCATGGAATATACTTGTATTCAATGTGAATACACTGTTATATCATGAGTTTTTACTTCTATATGTAAACAGCATCAAATATACTTGTATTCAATGTGAATACACTGTTATACCATGAGTTTTTACTTCTATATGTAAACAGCATCAAATATACTTGTATTCAATGTGAATACACTGTTATACCATGAGTTTTTACTTCTATATGTAAACAGCATCAAATATACTTGTACTCAATGTGAATACACTGTTATACCATGAGTTTTTACTTCTATATGTAAACTGCATGGAATATACTTGTATTCAATGTGAATACACTGTTATACCATGAGTTTTTACTTCTATGTGTAAACAGCATCAAATATACTTGTATTCAATGTGAATACACTGTTATACCATGAGTTTTTACTTCTATATGTAAACTGCATGGAATATACTTGAATTCAATGTGAATACACTGTTATACCATGAGTTTTTACTTCTATATGTAAACTGCATGGAATATACTTGAATTCAATGTGAATACACTGTTATACCATGAGTTTTTACTTCTATATGTAAACTGCATGGAATATACTTGAATTCAATGTGAATACACTGTTATACCATAAGTTTTTACTTCTATATGTAAACTGCATGGAATATACTTGTATTCAATGTGAATACACTGTTATACCATGAGTTTTTACTTCTATATGTAAACAGCATCAAATATACTTGTATTCAATGTGAATACACTGTTATACCATGAGTTTTTACTTCTATATGAAAACTGCATGTAATATACTTGTATTCAATGTGAATACACTGTTATACCATGAGTTTTTACTTCTATATGTAAACTGCATGGAATATACTTGAATTCAATGTGAATACACTGTTATACCATGAGTTTTTACTTCTATATGTAAACAGCATCAAATATACTTGTATTCAATGTGAATACACTCTTATACCATGAGTTTTTACTTCTATATGTAAACTGCATCAAATATACTTGTATTCAATGTGAATACACTGTTATACCATGAGATTTTACTTCTATATGTAAACAGCATCAAATATACTTGTATTCAATGTGAATACACTGTTATACCATGAGTTTTTACTTCTATATGTAAACTGCATGGAATATACTTGTATTCAATGTGAATACACTGTTATACCATGAGTTTTTACTTCTATATGTAAACAGCATCAAATATACTTGTATTCAATGTGAATACACTGTTATACCATGAGTTTTTACTTGTATATGTAAACTGCATGGAATATACTTGAATTCAACGTGAATACACTGTTATACCATGAGTTTTTACTTCTATATGTAAACTGCATGGAATATACTTGAATTCAATGTGAATACACTGTTATACCATGAGTTTTTACTTCTATATGTAAACTGCATGGAATATACTTGTATTCAATGTGAATACACTGTTATACCATGAGTTTTTACTTCTATATGTAAACTGCATCAAATATACTTGTATTCAATGTGAATACACTGTTGTACCATAAGTTTTTACTTCTATATGTAAACTGCATGGAATATACTTGTATTCAATGTGAATACACTGTTATACCATGAGTTTTTACTTCTATATGTAAACTGCATGGAATATACTAGTATTCAATGTGAATACACTGTGTTGTAATGTGAACCACTAGGTGGCCTATTGGCCTCAGCTCAACCCGCCCCTAGCGGCGAACGGGTGAGGGGAGACAGTGAATACACCAGTCGAGACTAAGCACTTAAGACTACAACATGGTGTCAGAAGTGATGTGAAAAAAAAAAAAAAAAAGCCTCACGTGTTGGTTATGAGTTTGGTAGCTACTGCTCTAGAGTTTCGTTTTTTTTCTCTTTCCTTGCTCTTGGTGAGCTTTTTCGAGACATCTTGAGTTTATCGTGTTACCTGTGGAATTGAACTTGTACACTCTGGGGTGTCCCGTATCAGTTATCGGCTAGTTGATCGCACCTCACACGTGGCTCGCTTAGATTGTTGCATCCAGTTGTATCTGGCCCATCGGCGGTGTCTCGTGGTGGCTGCTGCGTGCTGCTCGTGTGCCTAGTAATACCTTTGATTGTGCACTTGTGCCCATCGTTATGGCGTCTTCCCTAAAAGCCCCAGAGCCGTTCTCTTTCTCGTTCCCAAATCTCGCCACCGAGTGGAAAATGTGGCAGCGTCAGTTCGAGTACTACCTGTTGGCCACTCGAAAAGCTGAAACAGATTAAGAAGTCCTGGTTGGCGTGTTAATAACTCTCCTAGGGGTAGAGGGCCTTAAGATCTTTGACACATTCGTGTTCGCAACGGCTGGCGACGATAAAAAGATCAAGCCCGTGCTAGACAAGTTTGACAGCCATTTCGAACCGCTTAAAAGTGAAGTCTTCGAACGGTTTAAGTTATTGCGTCGCCATCAGCAGCCAGGGGAATCCTTTGACTCTTGGATAGTGTGCCTCAGAGGCATATTGAAAGGATGTAACTATGGAACGTCGGTTGAGTCTGTCCTCCGCGACCAAGTAGTACTGGGTATAGTAGATACCCAAACACGGGAAAAGCTTCTGTTTGAAAAATCGTTGGATCTAGCGAAAGCATGCGACATTGTTCGGGCATGCGAGGCATCTCGTGCACAGCTAACGCAAATGACATCTGATTTGACTATTCGCCGGCCGGACGACTCGGTGAATCGCCTGGCTGAAAAGGGTGTCAAAAAGAGTTCTAGCGCTGGTGAGGGGGCACGGCCGAAGACCTTTAGTGGAGGTGCAGCCCAGCAACTGGTCGACTGTAAGGGTTGTGGCCGGCAGCATGCAAGAGGCCGATGTCCAGCTCAAAATGTCACGTGTTTCTCGTGTGGAGTTAACGGCCACTTCTCGCGGCGTTGCCCAAGTCGCCGACAGCAGGCCGGGTCTCGAGTACCAATTGGTGCATCTGCATCCAGCATGGGAGGCACGCCTGCTCAAAAAGGTACTAAAATGCAGCTTCACTCCATGGAAGGGGTGCTCAGCGAGGGAACAGAAGAGCACTCAGTGGAGGAGTATGTGTTCCATGAACTGCGCCATGAGCGACGCGCGGCGGCGACAGTGAGCGAGTGGAGTGAAACCTTGTCAGTGGATGGCGTCAGCATAACCGTCAAACTCGATTCCGGAGCCTCGTGCAACGTCCTTCCACAGGAAGTGTTTTATCGTTTGCCGACCAGACGTCAACGCCTCCGCCCTGGACCTCGTCTTCGTCGCTATGGGGACAAAAATGGTTACTTATCGGTTCTTGGAGTCCACACAGCAAAGGTGGTGGTCAAGGGCACTGTGCATATAGTGGACTTTGTAGTGGTGAATGAACCGGGTCAGCCGTCAATATTGGGCCTCCCGTCCTGCCAAAGCCTTGACCTGACTCGGCGTGTAAACTCGATTCAGTCTCTCGGCCTCCCGTTCCCGCAGTCGTCACGGAGTTTTTAGATGTCTTCACGGGGCTGGGAAAACCTCCGATTGAGCACGTCATCAAGTTGAGTACGGGGAGTAACGCGGTGGATCCGGTCGTCTCTCCCGCAGGGAGGATTCCGTTCCGGTTGAAAGAACCGGTGTACCGGAAGCTTGACCAAATGGTGGCGGACGGTATCATTGCTCCGGTGTCCGAGCCCACTGACTGGGTGAGCCGTATGATGGTTGTCAGCAAACCGGATGGCGACGTTCGCATCTGCATCGACCCGTCTAGCTTAAACAAGGCTGTACTACGTCAACACTATTCAATTCCCACTGTCGAACAATTATTCGCCAAAATTGGTAAAGCAAAGTTCTTCTGCAGCCTGGATGCAGCGCAGGGTTTTTATCAGATTCCCCTGTCGGAGGAATCGTCCTATTTGTGCACCATGGCAACCCCTCGGGGACGCTATCGTTTTCTGCGCATGCCCTTTGGCTTGAAGTCCGCGCCGGAAGTCTATCTGCACACGATGTCGGAGCTGTTTGGCGACCTCACAGGTGTTATCACATACTTTGATGACTTCTTAGTCACGGGTGAATCGATGGAAGAGCTTCAGACCAACTTGCGCCAGGTCCTTACACGTTGCCGTCAGCACAACCTGAAGCTTCAATTAAAGAAGTGCAAATTCTTCCTAAAGGAGGTGCCTTGGCTGGGGCACGTAATAGGGGATGTTGTGGTAAAAGTGGACCCGTCGAAAGTGGAAGCAATCGTTAATATGCCTGAACCCACAGATAAGGCAGCCTTAGTCCGCCTACTGGGAATGGCCACCTATTTAGATAAGTTTTGTCCGAACCTAGTGAGTTTGACGCGTTCCCTACGTGATTTGTTGAAGGAGTCGTCCGCCTGGGTCTGGGAGGAACCACAGAGAGCCGCATGGGTCAAGCTTAAGGAAGCCATGTCATCGCTTCCGGCCTTGCGGCGCTTCGATTTAGACCTACCGGCGGTGCTATCGGTGGACGCTTCACCAACGGGGCTCGGAGCCGTGTTGCTGCAAAACGGTCAGCCCGTAGCATACTCATCGACCTCCCTCACCCCAACACAACAGCGATATTGCCCATTGGAGAAGGAGCTGCTTGCCGTGCAATTTGGACTCATGCGGTTTAAGCAGTACGTCTTTGGCCAGCAAGTCACGGTGGAGTCCGACCACAAACCACTCGTTGGCCTACTGGACAAGCAAGTAGCCGACTGCTCCCCTCGCATCCAAAGGATGCGCCTTCAGCTTCAAAGTTTTGACTTTTGTCTGGTGTATAAGCCAGGAAAAGAACTCTTCATCGCCGACACCCTCAGCAGAGCTCATTTGCCTGTGTTGTTTACAGATGACGCCATGGAGGATTGTCAAGAACAAGTTCATGCCGTTTTAGACCATGTCATCTCTCTCCAGGATACGCGATCTCGTTACAGTCAAGCCACTGACGAGGATCCAGCTTTGAAAATAGTCAAGGAAATGCTGTTGACGGACTGGCCCGACAAAAAGAGACACTGTCCACTCCCGGCCCGGCCGTATTGAAATGTGCGCCACTCCCTCAGTGAAGTCGGCGGCATCATCCTTTATGGAGAAAGACTCGTCGTTCCAGTATCGCTGAGAAGAGAGGTAATGGACGGCATCCATTTTGGTCACTTCGGTGAAGTGAGATGCGTCAGGAGAGCAAAATCGTCCGTCTATTGGCCCGGTTGTGACGACCAGATCCGTAACATGGTGGCCAGCTGCCCATCGTGTCAAGAAAATCGGCATAACAATCCAGCATTGCCCCTGTTTCCCACCCGCATCCCGGTCCACCCATTCCAGAAGGTATCAGCCGACATCTTCCAGTTTGGCGGTGTCCACTACCTGCTGTTAGTGGATGAGTACAGCAAGTGGCCGTGTGTGGCGACACTGCGCACGCTCACGTCGTCATCCACCATTGAAGCCCTCGACGGATTTTTCGCGGATTTCGGGACCCCTGAGGAGATTATATCCGACAATGGGAAGCAGTTTGACTGCGTTGAGTTTAACCGTTTTTGTGCAAAACGACAAGTTCGTCATTTGACTTCCAGCCCCGAGTTCCCGCAGTCTAATGGTCTGGCAGAGAGGCACATCCAGACAGTAAAAAAGACCATGTTGAAAATGTTCCGGGACGGCGAGTCCCTGTGGGAAGTCTTAGCAGCAGTCCGCTCAACGCCAGTATCAGACCAGTAACCATCTCCCTCCGTGCTCCTACAAGGCCGCCATCTTCGCGGCTCACTCCCGTTCCTTCCGTCTGCTCTCACCCCGAGGGTGGTCCCCTCATCGTTCGTGCAGCTGCAGTTACGACGACGAAAAGGAAAGGCTCACTTCAAGAATACACGCTGCACTGACGTGCGCTTATCCGCCCTATTTGTGGGGCAACGAGTCAGGGCTCGTGTCAACTCTCGGTGGCAGCCAGGAACCGTTGAAAAGGTGTGTCCAGAGCCGAATTCATATCTGGTCCGATTATCCGATGGCCGACTGTTTCGCAGAACATGCTGTGCCATCAACATTGATCATTCTTCGTCGTCACCACTGAACGCACCCAGTAAGCCCCTACTGCCTCGAGGTACGACAAATGGAGCCTTGGAGAGTGTAGCAGACCAGTCGGTGCATTTCCCGTCGCCAGGGCTGACGCACTCTGTTCCAGCGCCAGCAACGCCTCTCCATGTGACCCCATCGGTGGGCTGTGACACACCTTGCCCTAGTTCCGGGTCAGTACTGGCCCAGTCTACAACAACTACCCAACCGGAGTGTCGTTATACCCCTTCGCGGGGTAATGCCTCGCCTTTAGCAGTGCGGCCAGCCTACCCCAGTCCAGCGCCGGGGCCACGTCATGAGCGCCAGGCCGTCAGCGGTGCGGTTTGTGGGGATACACCAGCAAGGAGTGTGCCGGTCCCAATTTTCACCCGTTCTAGCCGCCAGTTTTCTCGCCCGGTAGACCCGAGTTAACTTAACCGCTATCGGGTTGTGCTCGGTCGTGAGGTCCAGCTCGTGTTTCAAGGGTTTTATCGTAGATCCTGATATTGTTGTCTCACTTACTTACCATTAACTAAGATTTGTGTCCTTCATTGAGTAATTCTATGTCTTCATTTCTCTTGCCTTTCATAACTAGTAATCGTGCCTCATTCATCCACTTCTCACCTTACGCCTATCTCTTCTTCTATCGTTCTACGCATTAGTGCGCTGTCCTATCCAGAATCCTGTTCTTGTGTTGAAATTTGCATGGAAGGGGAAGATGTTGTAATGTGAACCACTAGGTGGCCTATTGGTCTCAGCTCAAAAAGTAAACTGCATGGAATATACTTGTATTCAATGTGAATACACTGTTATACCATGAGTTTTTACTTCTATATGTAAACTGCATGGAATATACTTGTATTCAATGTGAATACACTGTTATACCATGAGTTTTTACTTCTATATGTAAACAGCATCAAATATACTTGTATTCAATGTGAATACACTGTTATACCATGATTTTTTATAGAAACTGCATGGAAATACTGTATTCAATGGAATACCGTTACAAGTTTTACTTCTATGTAAACGCATCAAATACGTATCAAAACACTGTTATACCATGAGTTTTTACTTCTATATGTAAACTGCATGGAATATACTTGTATTCAATGTGAATACACTGTTATACCATGAGTTTTTACTTCTATAAACAAAATATATTCAATGGAAACACTTATAAGAGTTTTACTTCTATGTAAACAGCATCAAATATACTTGTATTCAATGTGAATACACTGTTATACCATGAGTTTTTACTTCTATATGTAAACAGCATAAATAACACAAAAACACTGTTATACCAGAGTTTTACTTCTATAGTAAACGCAAAAAAAAAATACACTTTATACAATTTACTTAATTACTCATGGAATATACTTGTATTCAATGTGAATACACTGTTATACCATGAGTTTTTACTTCTATATGTAAACAGCATCAAATATACTTGTATTCAATGTGAATACACTGTTATACCATGAGTTTTTACTTCTATATGTAAACTGCATGGAATATACTTGTATTCAATATGAATACACTGTTATACCATGAGTTTTTACTTCTATATGTAAACAGCATCAAATATACTTGTATTCAATGTGAATACACTGTTATACCATGAGTTTTTACTTCTATATGTAAACAGCATCAAATATACTTGTATTCAATGTGAATACACTGTTATACCATGAGTTTTTACTTCTATATGTATAACAGCATCAAATATACTTGTATTCAATGTGAATACACTGTTATACCATGAGTTTTTACTTCTATATGTAAACTGCATCAAATATACTTGTATTCAATGTGAATACACTGTTATACCATGAGTTTTTACTTCTATATGTAAACTGCATGGAATATACTTGTATTCAATGTGAATACACTGTTATACCATGAGTTTTTACTTCTATATGTAAACTGCATGGAATATACTTGTATTCAATGTGAATACACTGTTATACCATGAGTTTTTACTTCTATATGTAAACTGCATGGAATATACTTGTATTCAATGTGAATACACTGTTATACCATGAGTTTTTACTTCTATATGTAAACTGCATGGAATATACTTGTATTCAATGTGAATACACTGTTATACCATGAGTTTTTACTTCTATATGTAAACTGCATGGAATATACTTGTATTCAATGTGAATACACTGTTATACCATGAGTTTTTACTTCTATATGTAAACTGCATGGAATATACTTGTATTCAATGTGAATACACTGTTATACCATGAGTTTTATACTCTCTATTATGTAAACTGCATCAAATATACTTGTATTTAATGTGAATACACTGTTATACCATGAGTTTTTACTTCTATATGTAAACTGCATGGAATATACTTGTATTCAATGTGAATACACTGTTATACCATGAGTTTTTACTTCTATATGTAAACTGCATGGAATATACTTGTATTCAATGTGAATACACTGTTATACCATGAGTTTTTACTTCTATATGTAAACAGCATCAAATATACTTGTATTCAATGTGAATACACTGTTATACCATGAGTTTTTACTTCTATATGTAAACTGCATGGAATATACTTGTATTCAATGTGAATACACTGTTATACCATGAGTTTTTACTTCTATATGTAAACAGCATCAAATATACTTGTATTCAATGTGAATACACTGTTATACCATGAGTTTTTACTTCTATATGTAAACAGCATCAAATATACTTGTATTCAATGTGAATACACTGTTATACCATGAGTTTTTACTTCTATATGTAAACAGCATCAAATATACTTGTATTCAATGTGAATACACTGTTATACCATGAGTTTTTACTTCTATATGTAAACTGCATGGAATATACTTGTATTCAATGTGAATACACTGTTATACCATGAGTTTTTACTTCTATATGTAACCGGCATGGAATATACTTGTATTCAATGTGAATACACTGTTATACCATGAGTTTTTACTTCTATATGTAAACTGCATGGAATATACTTGTATTCAATGTGAATACACTGTTATACCATGAGTTTTTACTTCTATATGTAAACTGCATGGAATATACTTGTATTCAATGTGAATACACTGTTATACCATGAGTTTTTACTTCTATATGTAAACTGCATGGAATATACTTGTATTCAATGTGAATACACTGTTATACCATGAGTTTTTACTTCTATATGTAAACTGCATGGAATATACTTGTATTCAATGTGAATACACTTATATACCATGAGTTTTTACTTCTATATGTAAACTGCATGGAATATACTTGTATTCAATGTGAATACACTGTTATACCATGAGTTTTTACTTCTATATGTAAACTGCATCAAATATACTTGTATTTAATGTGAATACACTGTTATACCATGAGTTTTTACTTCTATATGTAAACTGCATGGAATATACTTGTATTCAATGTGAATACACTGTTATACCATGAGTTTTTACTTCTATATGTAAACTGCATCAAATATACTTGTATTCAATGTGAATACACTGTTATACCATGAGTTTTTACTTCTATATGTAAACTGCATGGAATATACTTGTATTCAATGTGAATACACTGTTATACCATGAGTTTTTACTTCTATATGTAAACTGCATCAAATATACTTGTATTCAATGTGAATACACTGTTATACCATGAGTTTTTACTTCTATATGTAAACTGCATGGAATATACTTGTATTCAATGTGAATACACTGTTATACCATGAGTTTTTACTTCTATATGTAAACTGCATGGAATATACTTGTATTCAATGTGAATACACTGTTATACCATGAGTTTTTACTTCTATATGTAAACTGCATGGAATATACTTGTATTCAATGTGAATACACTGTTATACCATGAGTTTTTACTTCTATATGTAAACTGCATCAAATATACTTGTATTCAATGTGAATACACTGTTATACCATAAGTTTTTACTTCTATATATGTAAACTGCATGGAATATACTTGTATTCAATGTGAATACACTGTTATACCATGAGTTTTTACTTCTATATGTAAAACTGCATCAAATATACTTGTATTCAATGTGAATACACTGTTATACCATGAGTTTTTACTTCTATATGTAAACTGCATGGAATATACTTGTATTCAATGTGAATACACTGTTATACCATGAGTTTTTACTTCTATATGTAAACTGCATCGAAATATACTTGTATTCAATGTGAATACACTGTTATACCATGAGTTTTTACTTCTATATGTAAACTGCATGGAATATACTTGTATTCAATGTGAATAACACTGTTATACCATGAGTTTTTACTTCTATATGTAAACTGCATGGAATATACTTGTATTCAATGTGAATACACTGTTATACCATGAGTTTTTACTTCTATATGTAAACAGCATCAAATACACTTGTATTCAATGTGAATACACTGTTATACCATGAGTTTTTACTTCTATATGTAAACAGCATCAAATATATACTTGTATTCAATGTGAATACACTGTTATACCATGAGTTTTTACTTCTATATGTAAACTGCATGGAATATACTTGTATTCAATGTGAATACACTGTTATTACCATGAGTTTTTACTTCTATATGTAAACAGCATCAAATATACTTGTATTCAATGTGAATACACTGTTATACCATGAGTTTTTACTTCTATATATAAAACTGCATGGAATATACTTGTATTCAATGTGAATACACTGTTATCACCATGAGTTTTTACTTCTATATGTAAACTGCATGGAATATACTTGTATTCAATGTGAATACACTGTTATACCATGAGTTTTTACTTCTATATGTAAACTGCATGGAATATACTTGTATTCAATGTGAATACACTGTTATACCATGAGTTTTTACTTCTATATGTAAACTGCATCGAATATACTTGTATTCAATGTGAATACACTGTTATACCATGAGTTTTTACTTCTATATGTAAACTGCATGGAATATACTTGTATTCAATGTGAATACACTGTTATACCATGAGTTTTTACTTCTATATGTAAACTGCATCAAATATACTTGTATTCAATGTGAATACACTGTTATACCATGAGTTTTTACTTCTATATGTAAACATGCATCAAATATACTTGTATTCAATGTGAATACACTGTTATACCATGAGTTTTTACTTCTATATGTAAACTGCATCAAATATACTTGTATTCAATGTGAAGACTACACTGTTATACCATGAGTTTTTACTTCTATATGTAAACAGCATCAAATATACTTGTATTCAATGTGAATACACTGTTATACCATGAGTTTTTACTTCTATATGTAAACTGCATGGAATATACTTGTATTCAATGTGAATACACTGTTATACCATGAGTTTTTACTTCTATATGTAAACTGCATCGAAATATACTTGTATTCAATGTGAATACACTGTTATACCATGAGTTTTTACTTCTATATGTAAACTGCATGGAATATACTTGTATTCAATGTGAATACACTGTTATACCATGAGTTTTTACTTCTATATGTAAACTGCATCAAATATACTTGTATTCAATGTGAATACACTGTTATACCATGAGTTTTTACTTCTATATGTAAACTGCATCAAATATACTTGTATTCAATGTGAATACACTGTTATACCATGAGTTTTTACTTCTATATGTAAACTGCATGGAATATACTTGTATTCAATGTGAATACACTGTTATACCATGAGTTTTTACTTCTATATGTAAACTGCATGGAATATACTTGTATTCAATGTGAATACACTGTTATACCATGAGTTTTTACTTCTATATGTAAACTGCATGGAATATACTTGTATTCAATGTGAATACACTGTTATACCATGAGTTTTTACTTCTATAATGTAAACAGCATGGAATATACTTGTATTCAATGTGAATACACTGTTATACCATGAGTTTTTACTTCTATATGTAAACTGCATGGAATATACTTGTATTCAATGTGAATACACTGTTATACCATGAGTTTTTACTTCTATATGATAAACTGCATCAAATATACTTGTTATTCAATGTGAATACACTGTTATACCATGAGTTTTTACTTCTATATGTAAACTGCATGGAATATACTTGTATTCAATGTGAATACACTGTTATACCATGAGTTTTTACTTCTATATGTAAACTGCATGGAATATACTTGTATTCAATGTGAATACACTGTTATACCATGAGTTTTTACTTCTATATGTAAACTGCATGAAATATACTTGTATTCAATGTGAATACACTGTTATACCATGAGTTTTTACTTCTATATGTAAACTGCATGGAATATACTTGTATTCAATGTGAATACACTGTTATACCATGAGTTTTTACTTCTATATGTAAACAGCATCAAATATACTTGTATTCAATGTGAATACACTGTTATACCATGAGTTTTTACTTCTATATGTAAACTGCATGGAATATACTTGTATTCAATGTGAATACACTGTTATACCATGAGTTTTTACTTCTATATAGTAAACTGCATGGAATATACTTGTATTCAATGTGAATACACTGTTATACCATGAGTTTTTACTTCTATATGTAAACTGCATGGAATATACTTGTATTCAATGTGAATACACTGTTATACCATGAGTTTTTACTTCTATATGTAAACTGCATCAAATATACTTGTATTCAATGTGAATACACTGTTATACCATGAGTTTTTACTTCTATATGTAAACTGCATGGAATATACTTGTATTCAATGTGAATACACTGTTATACCATGAGTTTTTACTTCTATATGTAAACAGCATCAGAATATACTTGTATTCAATGTGAATACACTGTTATACCATGAGTTTTTACTTCTATATGTAAACTGCATCAAATATACTTGTATTCAATGTGAATACACTGTTATACCATGAGTTTTTACTTCTATATGTAAACTGCATCAAATATACTTGTATTCAATGTGAATACACTGTTATACCATGAGTTTTTACTTCTATATGTATAACAGCATCAAATATACTTGTATTCAATGTGAATACACTGTTATACCATGAGTTTTTACTTCTATATGTAAACTGCATGGAATATACTTGTATTCAATGTGAATACACTGTTATACCATGAGTTTTTACTTCTATATGTAAACTGCATGGAATATGCTTATATTCAATGTGAATACACTGTTATACCATGAGTTTTTTACTTCTATATGTAAACTGCATCAAATATACTTGTATTCAATGTGAATACACTGTTATACCATGAGTTTTTACTTCTATATGTAAACTGCATGGAATATACTTGTATTCAATGTGAATACACTGTTATACCATGAGTTTTTACTTCTATATGTAAACTGCATCAAATATACTTGTATTCAATGTGAATACACTGTTATACCATGAGTTTTTACTTCTATATGTAAACTGCATCAAATATACTTGTATTCAATGTGAATACACTGTTATACACATGAGTTTTTACTTCTATATGTAAACTGCATGGAATATACTTGTATTCAATGTGAATACACTGTTATACCATGAGTTTTTACTTCTATATGTAAACTGCATGGAATATACTTGTATTCAATGTGAATACACTGTTATACCATGAGTTTTTACTTCTATATGTAAACTGCATGGAATATACTTGTAATTCAATGTGAATACACTGTTATACCATGAGTTTTTACTTCTATATGTAAACTGCATCGAATATACTTGTATTCAATGTGAATACACTGTTATACCATGAGTTTTTACTTCTATATGTAAACTGCATGGAATATACTTGTATTCAATGTGAATACACTGTTATACCATGAGTTTTTACTTCTATATGTAAACAGCATCAAATATACTTGTATTCAATGTGAATACACTGTTATACCATGAGTTTTTACTTCTATATGTAAACAGCATCAAATATACTTGTATTCAATGTGAATACACTGTTATACCATGAGTTTTTACTTCTATATGTAAACTGCATGGAATATACTTGTATTCAATGTGAATACACTGTTATACCATGAGTTTTTACTTCTATATATAAACTGCATGGAATATACTTGTATTCAATGTGAATACACTGTTATACCATGAGTTTTTACTTCTATATGTAAACTGCATGGAATATACTTGTATTCAATGTGAATACACTGTTATACCATGAGTTTTTACTTCTATATGTAAACAGCATCAAATATACTTGTATTCAATGTGAATACACTGTTATACCATGAGTTTTTACTTCTATATGTAAACTGCATGGAATATACTTGTATTCAATGTGAATACACTGTTATACCATGAGTTTTTACTTCTATATGAAAACTGCATGGAATATACTTGTATTCAATGTGAATACACTGTTATACCATAAGTTTTTACTTCTATATGTAAA